>NW_009970714.1:1811202-1825420 GCF_000747805.2 Chaetura pelagica | reverse complement strand
GCGCCTTGGGGGAGCGGGCAGCGGTGCCGCCGCAGCCCGGGCTGGCTCCTCGCCCAGGTTTTCTGGTGAACCAGGTGAGGTTTGAAGGGGTTTGGGTTCCTTTCCATGGCTTCAGCACGGCCTGGCTGAGAAAGCGATGTATCCACGGGGAGGGTGTGTGTGTGTGTGTGAAATGGCTAAACGTGCCCCCCGGTGCCTCCTTTGTGTCCCAGCGCAGGAGGTCCGGGCTGCCCCGCCGCTGCCTCGGAGTTTGAGGGAATGGCTGAAGCTGCTCGGTGGGAGACGCTGCGAGGCCCGGAGCCCGGCCTGGGGGTTGCACAGCACCTGTGATCCCACCCCGCGGCCTCCCTTTGCCTTCTCGCTGCCACCGCCGGGATGGGGAACAGCGGCTCAGCCGTCAAGGTCTGCACGGATCACCGGGGAGGCATCAACTGGCTGAGCCTGAGCCCGGACGGGCAGCGCCTGCTGACGGGCAGCGAGGATGGCACGGCCCGGCTCTGGAGCACGGCCGACAGCCAGTGCCACGGACACTTCCAAGGTACAGCCGCGTCCTCTCGGATGCTTTTTTGGGTCTACAGCGTGGCCAAGGCCACACGGCACCTCCTGGTCTCTTTCAGCCCCAGCAGCACCTTCTGGTCTCTTTCAGTCCTTGCAGCCCGCTGGGCAGCCAAGATCATGCTTGGTTTGTTTTCTGTTTGTTGTTTGTTTGGTTTTACTGTGTGTTACAGTAATGTAAAGCAGAAGGTGTTTGATCCAACAACAGGTTAGCAGCACTACTGACTGCGTGGATCCTTTTATCTCAGGGTGTGGAACACTGCAGTCTTGTAAATTAACTCTTCTTTCTGGAAACCCTCTGTTTTACACCCTGATAAAATGCTGACTTTTTTTTGTTATTATCTCTCTCTCTCTTTTTTTTAAATCCTTGTAATAATTTCATTTTCCAGACAATCTTTATTTAGAGCCTCTTGACCCAGAAGTCTGAAAAGAAACCTTACTAAATAAGCTGATTTTTCTTCCCCACGTTTGATGCACAGAAATGTTAACTGCTGGTCTTTTTAATTCTGTATTGCTTTTGCATTTAAACAAAATTGATTCTCCTTAGAGTAGCCTCTCAATTAAAAAGCAGAGGGGAAACTGCAGAAAGTACAGTCATACAGTCAGATGTGGATTAAAGATCTTTGTATTCTCACTCACTTGTGGTTTTTTTTTTTCTTCATGCAGAAGAAATCAAACCTCTTAAAGTTGGATTTCCCAATCCTTTTGTCTTCCAAAGAAGAAATCACATTGCTGTGACTTTTTCTTGTTTGCTTGCTTGCTTTTTACTGGAGTATTGTCTTTTCCCCCCACATCCTGCCATGGTTCTAGCTCCTGGAAAACTGAGTTTGCTTTAGGCTTAGAAATCCCTTTTTAAACCCAGTAATTCACTTTTAACTAGAAAGAGGAATGCATTGAATAATATTCAGAATCTGGCCTGTGTGCTGCTAGTGTTTGGGGTAAACTTTAAGATGGGTTGCATAGTTTGTGAACTGCCATTAGTATCAGATAATTGTATGTATTTTATGTTTATGTACACACACAGTTGTTGTATAAATTTATATCCTACAAGGTATAATTACTCATAAACTTGTATCTATAACACAGCTTCAGGCTTCTACCACAGCATAACTATCAGCCTTCTGTGGTGGCTGCTTTTGACCAGACCAGCACCAGACCTGCCATAGGGGGTTTTGGCATCCTTTGTGTGGCTTGAGTATTATTGATGGTTAAAATCTGACTGACAGACTTCGATGCAGTAACCAAGATGCTTTTTGGATCATCTCAGAGCAGGATTACCTGATGCTGTGAGAAAGGTCCTGGTGGTTGAAACCTGTCCCTTCCAAGCTGCTTTGCAAAAAGTTTTCACAGAAATTTGAGGATGGGTATAGTTTTGCTTATAGCCCTGGTAATCTGTTTAATTTTTGGTGTCTGGTGAATTTGCTTAAGAGGAAATAAGATGTGCTTATAACGTGGATTCTGGTTCACTTTTGAGCTACGAGGCTTTTGAACTACAGGAGTTGTAGTAAAATCTGTTTTTTGCAGTCTTTGAAACAGTGTTTTACTAGGTAGTCTGCTTTCCTCAAGTTTTTTTACAATTTCTTTATTCTACAATACTCTATTTTTCTGATATCTTTGTCTGTCTATCTGTCTCTCTTTAATCACGTTTGTCCTTCTTATATTTTTTCTTTTCTTCTCAAAGAAAAGTGTTACTTTAATCACAGCAAGGCCCACCAGCTTCAACCAAAGTCTGGAACTTTCTTGTGATAGTTGCTTAAAAAGTTAACAGTTCTGCTCTTGAAAGCTTACAGTCTAAATAATTAAAACAGAAGAGCTGAAGATTATGCTTGTGATTAGATAGGTGACAACAACTTCACATGAGATCTTGGACGAAGCTAGGACTTGAATTCCAACTTGATGTTTTAAAATGTAGAACATTTAATGATACAATAGAAAAATGACACCATTTGATAAGCAACAACAAAAGCTGAAGGTTTAGGACTGATCCCTCTTCTCAGGAATTACCCTGCTTTTCAGTGTGAATTTTTTTAGTAGTGGTTGTGCCTATTTTAATTTTAACTGTAGAATCCCAACATACTCTGGAGACTGCATAAATAATTGTGCTCTTATTCTTTCTTTCTGTGTCATTTCCTGAAACGTATACTGATAGTTTGAAGATTGTGAGTTTTATTTATTTATTTAGTCATAATGGGGAAAGTGCTGACTGACTTTTTACTACGTTTGGTTTTTTGTTTGCATTTCATTCTGCTTGGACAGTGAAACTAAACATGCTGGTAAATCTCACGTTGCTTCATTTCTTCAAATTTTCATGCTTTAATTTAGGGCTGTTTGTGTCCCTCAATCAATGAGCTGTGTTGAAATGCAGCCTTTTTTCCCCTAAAATAATAAAAAAAAAAAACCAGGAAGAAAAAGCATTTCTTTATTTCAAAAAATAAGCCTATTTTTGACTGGTTTTAAACTTCACTAGTCTGAATTTTATTCTACTAATATTCATTTAGCTCATTATGTTTTTCTAAAACTGTACTGTGTTACTCTTTCACTTAATCCTTATATCAATGAAGCAGAGATTTCTGGTGTTAGTTAAGAATGCCGTGTTGTGTACAAATCCTTACATGTGGAGAGCAGGGCAGTGCATTTAAAACTAGAGGTCCAGTCTCCTTGTTTGTTGTATTTTTATTTTAAGTGAAGAGCTTGACTGCTCTGCTCTTCTTGTGTAGTGATTGAATTGATTTCCTTTGTCATTCCTAGGACATGAAAGTTACATCACCTTTTGCCACTTGGAAAATGAGGCTGCCTTCACTTGCAGCGCAGATCACACCATTCGAAAGTGGGATGTGTTGACAGGTCAGTGCCTGGCCATTTATCGAGGACACACATCAATTGTGAACAGGTTGGTTCTATAGAGTTATTGCCCTGTGTCCCTGTAATCTGTTGTTGCATATATTGTCATTTTACTGCAATTCTCCATTCCTTACACTGATAAAATGGGTTGTGTAAACCTTTGAGTTCATGCTACATGTGTTCTGTGCTGTAATGATTAGTTTTCTTAGCGACAGTGCTGACACATCCATAGACAGCAGAGAGGAGAGAAATGAAAGGCACACAGCAGGGGAATTGAATCCAGGGCTAGAAATGAAATTCCAGAAGAAATTATTCAATTGATAACAGATGCTTCTGATAGATTCAAAAACATCACGTCAAGCCTTTGTGTCAGTAAGAGGGATAAAGTCAGGGCTTTTTATGGAATTACTATTCTTGTATGTGCAAGTAAAGTTTAATACTAAACTGTTTCTGCATGACTGATTGGCCTGTCAATTTGAAATGCCTCTTTATGGTTGTACTGGATTTAATTAATGACAAATAAAGAAGTCAGATTGTTTTTTGAGGGGTTTTTTTACATTTATTTTTGTTTGTTTGGTTTTTTTTTTTTGTTCCTTACTAAACTCAAAACACATAATAATGTGTAGCTGGATTCTGTAAATAGTTAGGAAGGCTGGCTCTGTCTGTATTCTGGCACTGGCCTGATTTGTGCTTGAATTGGCAAATGAGGAATGTGTTCTCTATTCATATGATTTTGTTGCCAGTTTGAAAAGTTCCAGATGACCAAACTCAGCTGAGCAAGATGACAGGTTGTGGTGTCCCCTGTCTTTGGTTTGAAAATATGAAGTGTAAAAATTTTTCTTTCATTTTATGTTTGTGTAGCTACAACTCATTATTTTGGAGGCCCAGTAAATTGAATTCTTGAGTTGTAATCTCTGATTTGCTCTTTAGATATGTAAGTAGGGAGCTTTTGCTCTACTTCTTTTGAGATCCTGGGTTAAGTGAAATTAGTTGTTTTCTCTCTATTTGATGATGGAAAGATGATTATCTTTGCATGCTGTCAGTCACAGGTCAAGTTGCTGGAATGTGGAGTGTTTTGGGTTTTTTTGTTATTTTAATTCCAAGCTATTTTCTAAGGTGGGTTTATAGATAATTACTTGTATATAAATACTAATTAATAATTATCAAGAATGAGTTATTTAAAACAAATCCAAACAACAGAAAACCCACAAACACAAGCTCTTAGCTAGTATATATAACTTATGAAAAGTATAAAATAATGCTGCTGGAAAAGATTTTAGAATAACAGAAATAATAGAATAATTTAGGTTGGAAAAGACCTGTAAGATCATCAAGTCCAACTGTTAACTCTACCATCTGTACTCCTAAACCATATCCTCAAGCACCACATCTGTATGACTTCTAAACACATTCAGGGATAGTGACTCAACCACCTTCCTGGGCAGCCTGTTCCAAGGCCTGACAATCCTTTTGGAGAAAATTTTTTTCCTAGTGTCCAGCCTAAATCTCTCCTGGTGTAACTTTAGGCCTTTGCCTCTTGTCCTATCACTATTTACTTGTGAGAAGAGACCAGCACCTACCTCTCTACAATGTCCTTTCAGGTAGCTGTAGAGTGTAATGAGGTCTCCCCTCAGCCTCCTTTTCTTCAGACTAAGCAGCCCAGTTCCTTCAGCTGCTTGCAGTAAGACTTGTTCTCTAGGCCTTTCACCAGCCTAGTTGCTCTTCTCTGCACCTGCTCCAGCACCTTGATGTCTTTCTTGTAGTGAGGTGTCCAAAATTGGGTGGGTCCTCCCCAGTGCCAAGTGCAGGGAGGATCACTTCCCACTCTTTCCTCAGCCTGTAACATTGCCTGGGGTTGTTGCTGCCCAAGGACAGGACTTGGCCTTGTTGAAGCTCATACAATTGGCCTCAGCCCATCTATTCAGCCTAAGTCCCTCTGTAGAGCCTCCCTACCCTCAAGCAGATCAACACTTCCTCCCAACTTGGTGGCATCTGCAAACTTACTGAGGGTGGATTCTATCTCCTCATTGAGGTCTTTGATATAGATGTTAAACACAAGTGGTCCCAATACTGACCCCTGAGGAACTCCACTTGTGACAGTCTGCCAGCTGGATTTAGCTCCATTCACCACCACTCTCTGGGCTTGGCTGCCCAGTCAGTGTTTTATGTAACAGAGAACATGCCCATCCAATGGTTATGTAAAAAGAATTATACTGTTCATACATGTAAACTTGATTTTTGCAGGATCCTGGTTGCCAAAGACTATCTCTTCAGTGGCTCTTACGACCGGACAGCCCGCTGTTGGAGTGTGGACAAGGAGAAACAAATCCAGGAATTCCGAGGCCATCGGAACTGTGTCCTGACTCTAGCTCACTATTCCTCCAGGGATGTTCTTGAAGAAGAGGAAGAGGAAGAGGAGGAGGAAGAGAAAGTGAGCAGAGACCTCCTGGTGACAGGTAGCACGGACTGCACTGTTAAGGTCTGGTGGGTGTCCAGTGGGCGCTGTTACCAGACTCTGCTGGGACACACTGGAGCTGTATTATGCCTTATACTTGATGCACCAAACAGGGAGCTGTTTTCTGGCAGCACAGATTATACCATTCGAACATGGAATATTGTCACTGGGGAGCAGCTGAAAGTGTTCAAAGAGCATCAAGGATCAGTAATTTGCCTAGAGGTAAGAACAGAGCCTTCTTCAAGAGCTGTTCAAAGCTGTTCATCCATATCCTAACTCACGCGGGCATTAATTGTCTTTTCATTCATAAAGGTCTTCTGAGTCAGGTTCTGAATGGTAAGATTAAACATTCCTGTAATAACAAAATGATAGTGCTCTGTGGTTTTGAGACAAATTCTCTTTCCTTGAAATACCTTCTGATATCCTCTTGGCAGCAGGATAGTGCCTATCCTGGTCTAACTTCTAGCTCAGTATCTATTTACATCCTCTTAGGTCTTGAAGCTAATGAGTAGGTTTGCTGTGAGGACTTTTCAACTGAGTAAGTTTATGTACACAAGATCACGAGACTTTGAAGAAAAATAACTTGAGCAAGCAAACAGACACAGAGTCAGATAACTTAAAAAAAACACAACACAACAAAACACCAAACAAAAACAACAAACCACAAAGCAACCCTAAAACTCAAACCAAAATTGTGGCCGGAAGATAATAGGAAAGCATAAAACTGAAAAACCCTGCTTTAAAAACCACACAGCCATGATTTGAGAAAAGAAAGGGAGAAAGAGATGGCCAAGACAAGAAAACAGCCAAGGAAAATGGGAAGTAGAGCATGGAGGAGAGGAATCACAAAGCAATGATGGAGAGAGGGGGAAAAAGTTTAATGTGACTTGAAAACCTACACCCTGTTTTTCTGTTTGCAGTATTTTTCTGGTGAATATTGCCAGGTTTGTTAATGTTGCAGTGGAGGGAAGGAGGTCAAGCAGATGGAGGAAAAGGGGATCTATCACACAAGCACTTGTCCTGTATCTGCCAGAAAATTCTACTGGTTTGTTTAAAGAAGGTGTATGATGGTCTGTAACTTAGTTTCAGGTCAGCAAACCTGAAATGTTTATAAATGTTCTGTGTCTGACTGAAGTTGATGACAGTAGTTTTTCTCAGCACTCTCCTTGTTTGTCATCAATAAGTGCTTTTCCTTTACAGAGGCTACAGTATGTATTTCTGAAAGCTATTTAATAAAAGTTGCCCTTGTTTCTAAAGAAGGTAGTCAGAGCTGGCACTAGCAGACAAAAAGCCTGATAGTACTGAAGGAATTCTATTTTCCTTCAGTTTTAGAAAGGAAGAAAACCCACACAAAATCAAGTCGCCCTAGAGTAATGTTTGTCTTGCTTGAGTAAATTCTCAGTGTTAAAGCTTCTTTTTATGTTACTGTGATAATGTATTTTGAGGATGCTCAAATAGATCTGTTGCTGTTCGTAGTGTCATGCTGTTTTGCTGTTTAATTGTAACTCTTCTCCAGGACAGACTGGCAACAACAGAGCTAGCTTTAATTTAATTGGGTTCTTGCTAAAATTGGTACACAAAACTGGCTCAACCCTCTCCCAGAAGCCTGGGAAATTCAATTAGACTCTTTGAATGCTCAAGAATGAGCAGTGCTTCTCTGTTTGTGAGCACAGAGTTAAACAATGGTTTTAAACAAACAGAGCTTCTTGTAGGGGGGAAGAAAAGCAAAACCAATACATATAGGAAAACCTGAACAATTCAAAGTACACAAGACTACTGCTGCCAAGACTGTGTTGGCAGTGTTCCTGGCCAAATCTTCTTCTAGCTGTGATTAACTGGTAGCCCCTCACTCCTCTCAACACTAGATGATGTTTGAAGCTAGAAGACTCCAACTGAGGTGCATACAAGGCCCACAGAGAGCATTTTGTTTCTAGGCCTTTAAAACTTATCCCAGCTTAAGCAGTCACTGTACTGCTGTTGAATAGCTTTAGGCTGTCGATCTTTCCTAATTCCTCTCTCTTCCTTAGTGGGTTCAACACTGGCCCTTCTGTTCCACTTGGCTGCCTCTCAGCACAGCCCACATGGTATTTTCATTCTTTTAGAAAGGGCTCAATCACCAGAATCCATACAAAGATGTTACAACAGAAGGAAAACTTCCTGAATAGAGGTGTTTATTTTTTTAAATTTTTGTTTTCTTCTCAAAGAGCTCTTGGAGCCTTTTTTTTTTTTTTCCTTAGAGCTTCTTAGTGACAGTGTTGTAATCTCTGGCAGTGAGTTGGGTTAGTATTTTTCAAATTGTGGGTCAGGAAGGACTTGGAGGTAGTTCTGAGTTGTTCACAGTAGCCAACAAACAGTTTTAATTGTTGACAATGGTTCATTTTCTTCAGGGCAGGAAGGAGCTGCTAATTACACCAGAGTTTTATTCCTCTGTCCTGGAGGAGCTAAGTTGGTACCAGCAATTAAAGGAGTTACCTGTTCTCTGGGTGGTATAATGTTTTTGTGGGGAGAGAATAAAGGGGAAAATAAAGACTTATTTTCATTTTATTTCAAATAAAGATCCCTAAGGGAGAGTGACCTTTCAAAAAGTTTTTGAGAAATGCACAGTATGAACTCTTGTGCTGGACACAGATCAGGAAAAAATTTAATATTGAGAACATATTTTCCTCAACATTAAAAAGTATTGTTATTAATGGGAATGCCCCAGGATGTTCTAAACTGCTGCAAATTAGATCTGGACTATTCCAGACATCTCCCATTACTTTCCAGTAAATACCAATAGTGTTGCTGTAGCACTGAATGGAAATTCCTGGAGCTTCTTGAAGGAGTGTTTCTGAGTAGATACCAATGAAGCACACCCATTATTTTCCACCTTGCTTCCTGCAGTGCTGGCATGTGATGACACAGGCATGTTCAGATATTGAATATTCCCCAATTGCTCTAAGATCCTTAAGGACAACACCTTAAGGTGTTGTTGCCAGCTAGCCTGAGTTAGAGGAGCCTGGAAGCAACTGATCTGGCATAATGGAAAGCATTGGGGTGAACTTTTAGGTTTTCCTTTTCCCCCATCCTTGGTGGTCCTGGACAGTGAAGTGAAGAGGATGAGTTGTTCAGGTTATCCCCAGGGCTTGTCCTGGGGTCAGTCTGTTGCAGGTGATTTACCAGCTGAACTAACTGCATGTGGTCTCTTGTCCAAGCAGTTCTGCTGCAAGTGCCAGCTTATCCTAATGTCCTTCCACTATCTAAATTAGACTGACAAAGGTTTTGCCAGGAGACTTTCTGTCTGCAATGGGAATTGTGTGCATGGTAGGTGCTTTGGCAGCTTGGAGTACTTCACTCTCATGGTCAAGCAAGGTAACTAGCAGTGAAGCAGCCAGTACTCTTCACTCCATTTCTCCTGCAGTGCATTGATAGTTTGGCAGGCAAGTGACAGCAGCTGTTTTGAGTGCTCTCTTTTCATACAAGAGCAAATTATGAGATTTTATAGGAAACGATGGGAAAAAGCAAGGGTGGGCTGACTAATCACACAGCTCATGCTAGTTCTTCCACTTGAAAAATTTCAGGCCTGGCAGAAGACCAGTATTTGCAATTAATAATCAAACATGCATTTTCATTAATGTGACTGCCTGCAATAGGCTACATAACCCTGACTTAAATATTTACTTGTGTATGTTTCTCTAAATGTCTCTAAAGTAGCTTTGCAAACTGTTCACAAGGCTTGCTTTGTCCTTTGCTGATTGTTCTGCCTCTGAGTATTTATCAGAAGTATGTGCCAAAAGCTGGCAGAGAGAAATGATCCAGCTTGGAATTTAGCTTGGATCCTATAGCAAACATTCTTGCAAGAAAACTCCTTTCTAGCAAAAGGAGTTTTAAAGGAAAATGAGTGGGCAAGGACTTAGTTCTGTTTTTCCTGCAAAAGATCCTTTGTTTGGGCCATTCCCTTTAGTTGCCTTTTCAAGCTGACTAGAAGAAAAGAATGCTTTGAACAAAGCTGTTGTCTGAACTCCATTTATACACTTAACTGTTGTGATGGCAGGGACAGAACTTTTTTCTTGTCCCACCAATTAAATTAAGTGCACATAGGTTTTGTATTTTGGGTTTGTGATGCAGTTCATCAGAGGATGAAGATCTGAGTTAGAAGGATGTAAATGGGTACAACACCTGTAGAAAAGAAACATGTTTCTAGGACCATTACTTTGCTCTGCAGTAAAAAAGTTGAAAAGCATTCTCTAGCAGCCATACCAGAGAGCTCATTCTGGATGAATTATCAGGAAAAAAACCCCAAAACAATTTCTTGCCCACTGGGAGTTTGTTAGCTCGTTAAAATGAATGTGGTTTGAATGGGATCCTGAAAGTCTAACTCCGTTTAAGGCTTACATAGCTGTAATTTGAGATTGGTCCAAGTTGGTGATTTTTAACTTAGAAGTGGTTGTGAACAGAAGACTCAGCTGGGAGACTGTAGGAGTAGTGACCCCAATGTGAAGAGTAAGTTGGTAGTGGGATGTGGTTGCTGGTGTGAACTCATTGGGGAGTTCCTGGGAGCCAGTCTGAGTTAAGTGACCTTCAGAGAGAAGATGTGTCCAAATCTGCAGAGCCAGTTGCCTCTCCTTGGATGAGGGTTAAATTGTTTCTTACAGCAAAGATTAATTGGGAGGGAAAAGTCCATTCCTATAAGGCTGAAATACCTGCTTAACAGCTCTTTTGCAGATATTCTTGGCATTGATACAGGCATAAATTGTATTAAGCTGCTGCATATATTCAGTTCAGCCAAGCTTGTGGAGCAGTAGGGTTGTGATTGTCTTGAGAGATGAACCCTAGATGTGATAATTTGGGGGCTTTTTATTCACTGTGGTGTGTCTGGGGGCTATGGTCAAGGTCAGAGTTGCATGAAACAGACATTTTTAAATAGTCAAACCTGTAACTGCTTCAGCATTTACAGCCTGTATTTTGCTACTATTGTTTACTACTCACAATCAAGTCTGACTGAACTTTTTCATGAAATAGCTCCAGTGTTTTGGTCTGAGGATTAAGACAAATTTGCTCTAGTCACATGTCTCAGTGTTTCATCTGGTTCAAAGCAAAGTCCCTCAGAGTACAGAGAAAAATTAACTGTCCAAAATTATGTGTATTGATGTTTTTGCTGTCCGGCTGACGCTTTAGAACTGGGCATTTGAATGTCACTAGGTTTTTAATTGTTTTGAAGCTACTCAGGTTTGAAATGTCTACTCGGCTCATAAATATCTGAGCTGCAAATCTGCTCTGTGTTGTCTGCTGTGCTACAGGTGTCCTTGCCATGCCATGCTTTTCCTTGTCATTAGCTTTGTTGGGCAGTTAGCCAAAGAGAACAAAGTGCTTAAAAGCCAGCCAAGGAAAATACAGCATTGAAAATATCATCACTGCTCCAGGCAGTTGCAGATTAGAATATCTAACTGTTTTTACTGATCATTTTTAAACCAAGAGCTGACAGACTTGGGTATATCTGGAAAAATCTGTTGAGTGAAATCTTACATTTTTCCAAGTCATAAGATAATTAAATTCTTAAATGAGAATAGGACTGGGATCTAGGGAATTGGCTAAAAGTTTGGGGACAGAACAGCTGAACCTAATGTGTTGGTGGTGATGTTTAACCCAAGGAACAGCAACATACTGTTTTGCCCAGTAGTCTTTACTGAACTGACAGATCTGGGTTAAACGGCCTCTGCAGGCTGAGGAGTTTTGAACCCATTTGGAGAGTCCCACAATCCTTGGATGGGAGAAGCCAGGCTGGTGTAAGGAGGTTAGCAAGAATCCCAGAAGCAGAGCCAGCAGAAGGCGGCCTAACTAGAAACCAGTGCTTTGGGGACCTGGAAGTGGGCAGGGAGCTATGTTACATTCCCTCTTTCCTGGACCTTTAAACCAGTTTTCAGTACAGTCATGGCTTAAGAAAAATGTTTACCAGAGCCAAAGACCTATGCTTCTGACTGACCCTAGGACCTCCACTGCGTCTACAGCAAAGGTGGCTTATGCCCAGTCAGTGTGAGGGCATTTGAAGACTGTCCAACCTTGGCAAGTTAGAGCCAAGGCTGCTGTGTCTGACTTGTTTGGGCATATAACCACACCCTGTGGATGCAAACTCTGAAACAAGGCTCTGGAGTAAACACTGATTTGGCATGGGTCAAACTTGTCCTTTTTTGAATGGATTTCAGTTCCCCATCTATAAAGTAGGGAAGGTATTTATTTTATATGACATGGTGTGGGGCCTGCTTGTAAGGTGCTTTGTCTAGGGAGACAGTATGTGATAATTATTACAATTTGTATTAAATACAGATATCTGAAATGTTGCTTAGGCTGGAGTTGTAAGCTAGACCTATCTTTAGTCAAGTGAGGGAGGAGCTGTCTCACTTAAACAGATTCAGATGGCTACAGCTGAGAAGTTGTCCTTGTAAGGGGGAGAAACAGTGAGTTTTAAGTGTGCTCCATTTCAGACACCTGCTTTAGGATGAGAGGAATTGCGCCCTAGACTGCAGTGGCTACAAGGGGACTATCTTAGCTGTAGATACCTGTATCAATTTAGATGAGATGATGCCTGAATCATACCACTAAAGGCAGATCTGACTCACAACTTCAACCTGAGATGATGCGTCTTGATGGCATTCTCCACTAATAGCTATTTCGTGCTGTGTGTTCTAAAAATGCCATGGAAATGAGAAGCTTTGTGACAGTCAGAGCTTCCACAGGGTTTTGCTCTTGGCTGTGCTGCAGGCTCACTCTGTGGCAATGCAGTGGATTGTTTAACCTATTAGTATTTCTGTTTCCATGCAAGGCTCAGAATCCTTTGCTACTGTGCTCATCTGCCTAAACTGGTAAGGGGGAGGAAGGTCCTCAAAAGTATATAATGGGGCAGCCCGGGTAGCACAGAGGCTTTGAATTTAATGAAGGTGGTAGGTGTGCTGGCCATCTCCACAGACCTTGGCCGTCAGAAGCTTTTACAACTCTTATGATCCTGATGCTATAAATTACCTGTGTAAGCCCACACTATTTAACACATTTGTGTATTTAAAAAATTAGCAAATGTAGGCAAGTAACAGCTTTTCTGTTTCACTTAAGCTTTTATGCACCCACTTAAATGTAGCAATGAAGCAATATAACCTAATGTACCATTAATGCCGAGTGGCATTTACCTGCAGGAGGTTATGGCTTAAGTGTTTTCCCTTGTTCAGCGGGTGGGTTGATGCTGCCAGCCAAATTGTCTGAAAATGAAATGCAGTGACTTGGCCGAGAACAGCTCAGGAGGATCTGAACTCAAGGCACTGTCTTTCATTTAGCAGATGCCATGGGGCAGTGGTGTTCATGTCCATTCAAGTTGGGCCTGGAAATGAGAAGTGAGGGTATCTTCTCGGGCTGTGTAGCATCAGTTAGCCTCAGTTTTTGCTAGTGCTGCTGGTTATTCCTTCTCTTTCCTCGCTGAGATGTAGTATCAATGCCATTGCAAAAACAGCTTAAAAGTAATAGGTTGTGACATTTCAACCTACTGCTGGCTTTTAACAGTGTTATTTGTTTTACAAGCTCCTGACATGTACCTGTGAACACTGTCCCATGGGCCAAGTTCTGCTGGTAGGAAGTGTGGCATGTGCTGCACTAACTGTGCTGGTGGGAGCTGTGTTCAGTGATCATCTTGGTTAGCCTACATACTTTTCTTACACGGGTTAGCATAGTCCCATCACTGCAGTGCTTTGTATCTTTTGTTTCTTGTTCTTGTAACACAGTGCAAATGTTTTTTTTGCACAAAGCTCAATTATGATGCTTTTTGGGGATGGGGTGATTCCTTTTTGAAATGGAAGTGGAGTTGGGAGAGAGTGAAAAACATTCCAGTCTTAAAAAGTGTGCAAAGAGCGGGGACTCCAAAGGTTTATGCAGGGGAAGAACCCGGCCCTTAAAAGGGACCTGAGAGCAAGAGCCATGCCAAGTTGATTTGTTGTTTGTTCTCCAGTTGTTTTCATGGAGATACTTGAGAAGCCGAAGGGTTTGGTGCTTTGCTGGTCATTTGAACCTTCTGGTCTGTGTGTCTGGAGGGCAAAGTGGCGTTACTCCTTGTGCAAAATCGGTTTCTTTGCGGGCTCAGAGTTCCCCCTCCTGTCTCCCCATCCTTTTGATACTGAGATAGCCTCGAGTCTGTGGGGCCTCGACCGACTGGCTCTGGAGTGCCCGAGGGGTCCCTGCCTGCCTCCCCTGCACCGCCTGCAGGTGGCCGGCGTTGGGCCAGCTCCCTGCCTGCGGGAAGATGCAATCAGAGCTGTACCTCGCGATGTCTGCTGAAGCCTTTAGTTTGTTTTCATTAGATGGACAGAGAACACAAGATTTTTTTTCTCTGCGCTGTGGAGTCTTCCTGCT
>NW_009970714.1:1807780-1811170 GCF_000747805.2 Chaetura pelagica | reverse complement strand
TTTAGAGTCTCGCACAGGTCTGTTATTCTCTCTCTCTTGGTTTCCCAACTGCAATCCTTCCTTTGTCATTCTCTTTTGTGTCTGTCTGGAATAAAAAACAACCTCCACCACTGGTGATTTCAATCAATGTGTAGGATGACTGGTGTAATGAGGGAACCTTCTTCCTTGGGATTTTTAGGCAGAGTTTTTCTAAACATACAGCAGAGGACAATCTGATTGAAGAGGTTTAAAAACCTGTGTAAGGGTGATTAATTAATCATTCAATAACACAGTCTTTTTAGACTTGTAGAAACACTTAACACAAAACAGTTTAAAAGAAGAGTTAGTGTTTCCAAATACTGACCTTGTGCAGAATAATAATTTTAATCCTGGTTTAGGATTTTATTTTTGATGTACCTCTTTAAAAATCAAAGTTGTTCTGAAATTTTTGTTGTAATTCAAACTTTAAATCTGATGAGTATTCTTGCCATATATGCTTTGCAGAAACTACACTGCAGGGTCTGTTTTGAGGCCATGTTAGTGTAACTAATTATGGAAGTAAGGTTAGCATTGTTAAGCTCACTGAAATCCTGCCTGCTTGTACCAGCAGGTGGGCTAAGTTTTTGATCTGAAAAGTGGAGCTGTTTCTAAGGCCCAGAAGTCAACTGGGCTTCATCATCCAGCCCATCGTCTCCCAGATGGACCTGTGGAGAGTGCAGGAATGGTTTTGCTCACCATCCCTCTGTTTCAAGGTGCAGTTTTTGCCCTTTATAACAGGCCGTTGAGTGGGAAGCGTGACTCTGTGTGAGTCACTGCACTGCAGGTTGGTCACGAACACTCCTGAGAGGCTGTTGCTGATGTTTTTTTCTCTTCCCTTCAGCTAGTGAATCGGCACTTGTACTCAGGAAGCGCGGACAGGACAGTGAAGTGCTGGTTAGTAGACACTGGGGAGCGAATCCAAACGTACAAGGCTCACAAACACAGCGTTAGCACTTTGAAATACCACGCTGGGATCTGTAAGTTGCCTTTCCTATGTTTAGCAATCCCTTGTCCCCTTTTCAATGTTTGTCTTTGATCAAAGATTTATTAATAGACAATACTATCATTTTGAAGGCTTGTGAAATTGTCACTTTTTTCAACCCCAGCATGTTTATGTTCAATATCAAACTTTGCTGCACTACTCCATGTGAGAAGATGGAGGTAGTTTCTTTATGTCTGTTACCAAGGGAAGTGGCTCAAATCATGAGCTCTCTGTGGGTTGCTTGTATAGCTGTAGTTTAACTTCGCTAGTCTGATGTCTGTCAGTCTTCTGCTCCATATGTAGGGACAACAAGTGCTGCTGGATATGCAGCCCTGTGCCTGCCTCTGCTACTGTGTCATGGACTGTCCAAAGCCAGAGTCATATCTCAGATGCTCACTGCTTCTTTCTAATAGTTAGGCTTTCTGTTCAGACTCTGACCATCTCCTACACTCCTTTTCCACATGTTCTTTTCCTTTTATTTATTCTCTTTAATGAATTTGTTCCCCCAACCACCTTTCTGCAGTAGCCAAGCACTGTTTGCCTTACTAATGCTTGGGACTGAGCTTCACTGCTTTCACTACTGATCACAGTGGTATCTTTATGTAACAGCCTGTTGTTGTCATAACAGTACATTCTGACCATGAAACCTCCCTCTTTAAATCCCTCTCTTGGCTGGCTTTCCTTCTGCACATCATCTATGGATTTCTAGGCTTGGGTTGCAAGGCTGCGCCTCTGTTTTAATCAGCCTGAACCCTATTTCTATGTCATCCTTGTCTTACTCTGCTACTGATGTTAGACTGATCTGTCTTCGTCGGCTTCCCAAACAAGTACTTCTCTCTTTCAGGGTAACATGGATGGCAATGCCTGTCTTCAGCTAATTAGAAACTTGCTATGATTTTCTAATTTTAATTTCTGTACCAACATGTAGCACCAAATGAATGGTTGCTACTTCGGCCACTTCAGCTACTATCTCTTTTGACAGATTCTCAGCATGAGGGTGATAAATGGCTGTCAGATGTAAGGTGGTACATGTTGTTGTACCTGCACAGGCAGATTGCAGTGTAATGACAATTGTCTGACATGGCTGAGTGACCACATTTATAACCCAGGAACTTAATTGATTTCTTAACTATGTTTGGATACTTAACGTGTAACCAAGGCCACGCCTGATTTTAATCAGGTCTTTCTTTCAGCATTAGACCCACATCACTACTTTTTTTCCCATTAAAATAGTCTGTTGTAATTTACAGGTATTTTCAGCTCTCCTTACTTACATTGCCAAACTACCCCACTCTCTCCTACCTGCAGGTTATAATTTCTGCTGATTTCAGCTTTTGCAGTTGTCAAAAAGGCTGAAATGGAAGGGGAAGGGACTGAGCTTAGGCTGTTTGTTCCCTGAAGCTGTTATTGCTCAAAGATACAAGAAGGTAGGGCAGGGGAAATGAGCCAGAAATTTTAATCGTGGATGAACACTAGCACACAAAAAACTGATTTTATTTTTTTGTGTATGTGTGTTTTCCCCTTTTTCATTATAAAGAAATGAAACAAAATATTTAATTCGTCAAGACTAACTGTTCTAAGCTGATGTTGGCCTGAATCAGTGAAGAATCTCCATGTCTGGGTGGGAGATGGAGAGACTCTCTCCTTCATAAATGAGACCTCCAGAGCTGCATTTTTTCAGTGTTGCACCTGCTTTTCATGCAACCAGGATAGATTTGACCAGACTTTCTAAACCCATCACAAAGAAAGTTTAGGCTCAACAAAAGTTTCATTATCTGATGCCACCCCCACAAGCTCTGCAGCTTTCTCTCTCTTCCCCCTCATCCTCTCACCCTGTCCCTGACATACACATACATTATCTTTCCTTAACACTCTTCTTTCTTAAAATGCAGACAATATTGCTGCATTTAGTCAAACCTGTGAAGAACATCCTGATAGTGTGATGGAAGTGTTCACAGAGTTAAGATCCTATTTTAAATCAAGTGCAGCATTCTAAAAGTGTCAGAGAGAAGTGAATTGTTCCACTTATAGGGTAGAAAAGTGTCACAGAAAAATATTAGGGACTTTAATTTAGATACTTCTTGGTTCTTGAAAGAAGACATTTCCCCTCAAAGATTAATTTATATAGTAGAATTGCTTGTATTATAGTAATTCATTGCAATTCTAATGGAAACAAAACAATTAGATAAGTGATTAAAGGTGTCTTCACTGGATACCTATTGTTTAAGTTAGTGTAGCTAAAAATTCTAGCTGTTCATCTGGGACAGATCAGCACTGTGTGTGTGTCCATCCTCTCTTAAAAAAATGTGGAGAAAATACTTCAATACGAATGATGTTTGTTATGGTTTATGTCACATTTGCACCAGCACAAGAACGTAGAAGGAATTCCT
>NW_009970714.1:1789946-1807739 GCF_000747805.2 Chaetura pelagica | reverse complement strand
GCTGAGAAGTGGTAAGTTTCTGTTAGAAGATCATACCCATAGGCTCATTGCCCCAAAGAGTTTATGGTCTAAATAAAGTAGTGGAAGAATGAGAGTAAAAACATGTTTCCCAAATGGCTTTAGAGTGTATAGGAAGTTCAGACAGATCTGAGAACTAAGCTATACATCTTCAGAATTAGTTTCTAGTGGCTTTCCTCAGTCTGCTTATGTAATTAATAGCATGGGAAATATTAAAGCTGTTCTCAGTCTAGTTTACTTAGTGATACTATGTTGGTTATTCCTCTCCTACAGTATGTGCACAGTCATTTAAAATTTAATGCAGTTTGTATTTTTTCATGAGCAGAAGCTTTAAGGGAACTTCTAAAACTTGTTCTCCCTCCCAAGAGTCTATGAAATTTAAGTAAAAAATAAAAATGAATTATTGATTTTGGTTTTTTTTAATTGTTTGTTTCACAGGTGGTGTATATATAAGCACATATTTAAATCTTAAATCTGGCTTAGATCAACATCTCTCCTTTGAAACTCAAAAGTGCAAAAAGACATACTAAATTTAGACTGACAGTTCAAAAGACATAAAACATGTCTGTCAAAAGCAAAATCCTGATAGCACTAGCTAAAGTAAACTGACAGTTGCATAGTGAAAACAGCTCTTAATTGGTTCCTACTCTCTGCATATGTGTTATAGTATTAAGCTATTTCCATTCACTGGAAAAAGAATCTCTACCTTGTTCTGTGTTTTACATTGTTGTTACTTGCAGAATGGGCTGCAATGCTTTTTCAGGATTGTGTTGGCAAGTAAATTTATAGTGGCCCACAGAAAAAGATGTTGATTTTCCACATCCAGATGTTTCTTGAAGGTCTACTCAGAAATACCAAGCCTCCTGCTGTTTAATTTGAAGTTGAAAAGCTGATGGCAGTAGGTAGCCTGTTTTCTTGTCTCTTGTTGTAGTCCTGAATTTACTGCTGTGATAATTTCTTCACCTCTCTTTAGGAATCCAGTGCCTGATTTCTCTGAAACTTAAGGTATCTGTTGTCTTCTGACACTTCAGTTTTGTAAAAACCTTTTCATGGTAGTGGCTTTTGCAAAGACTTGACATACAGGGAGCAGTGAATCTATTGCTTTTTGCAGTTTGGAAATACTTATCTCTAGGTAAAATTGAAGTGTTTGGCTTAAGTGAAGGAAGGTGAGTGTTTACGAAGGCAGTTGGTAAACCCTTAGAGCATACAAATGTGCTCCTTTTTGGACGTATTGCTAACTATAAAGTCTAGTCAACACTGCTTTACAGTTTCTGGATGCAGCAGTCCTGGGGATCAGAGGTGAAGATCCTGCAGTGTTGAGAAATGGTTCTTTGAACATGTTAAGATACCTTAAGGAAACCTGATGAACACCCACATTCTCTGGTCATGCTTAGTTTACTTAAAAAAACAAACAATTAGAAACCTGATGAACACCCACATTCTCTGGTCACGCTTAGTTTACTTAAAAAAACAATTCCCCTCCTCCCCAACCCTTCTCTTGTAGCACATGTACAATATAATACAGAGAGTACATACAGCCAGAAGGCTCAAATCGTTCAGTGCCATTCTGAAAAGGAGATTATAACCTGGGCCTTGAATCACTTAGGAACTCTGCAAGCAGCAGAGCCTTTAAGCTAGAGGATTTAGCTGAAGAAATCTACCACACGGAAAGCATTTAGAAAGCTTCTTTGTAAAGCTGCCTACACATGCTGCTCACCTCTAAGGACAGAAGGTTTCACTGTGGTATTTCAACAGAGACAGCCATACCTGTTGATAGTAAGCTTATGGAGCAAAATGGGTGGAAAACCAGTATGTTTTAATGAAGCTAAGGCCAAATCAAAATAATTAGCATAAGAGGCTAACACTGTTACTGTGGTTTGCAGCTTCCCTGTACAGATGCTTCTGCTGCTTGATGCTGCAGGAGGTGTTGAAGGTACTTTAGTACTGAATGGAAACCTGGAAATAAGTTAATTAAACAAATTGAAGGCTTAGTAGAAATCCTTAAAAACAGACTTGAGATAAGTTGCCCACTTGGAATTATTGAAGCATGTTTAGGTGGTGAAATGTATGTGGAAGAGTAGAGCAGAAATAGATACTTGAAATCTGTGAAGAGTGAAATGCTGGTGTGTGTAGGAACTTCAGGGTTAAGGCAATTCAGTGTTCTGAAAAACACAAATGAAAACAAGCATGCCAGGGTCAGCAAAATGAACATTATCTGGGCTTGCTATGATGTAGAATAGACTCAAGGCTGAGAATGATATATTGTGCTCCTTTGTGAACTAGTTTTAGGGACATTTTTAAACTCCCTTGAACTGACTTTCTGTGGCTGCTCACATTTGACCATGTGCTGTGTTGTGTGGTTGCGTTGCAGTGTTTACAGGAAGTGGTGATGCCTGTGCAAGAGCTTTCAATTCCAAAAGTGGTGTCCTGCAGAAGATCTTCCGAGGACATAAGTTTATCATCAACTGCATTCAGGTCAGGAAGGGGTTTCTTTGCTGGGATTTCTCACTTCTGATTGCTCCCTTATTTGTTTTGTGGGAATTGGTGTGGCTAGCTGTTCTGTGTTTCTTGGGTTGGATGTTGTTTTAGGGTAAGATGAAAAGTAACAGGCTTGAATATTCTTTTTAATAAACTCTATAATAAATAAGTGAAACCACAGCACAAGTCCCCAGGGACAGTTCTCTGTCTGTGATTGGAGGTCTTTCAGGTCAGGTTAGACAAGCAACCATAAGAAATGAGACAGATCTAACAGATCCTGTGTAGGGGCAGGGAATGGACTCTGGCCTCATGAGGCACCTTCCATTACAAGATGCTGCTGATTTTTTTTTTTGTGTTTGTGTTTGCAATGCTCTAGGGGTAAAGAAGCTTTTGCCTTACCCAAGCACAATAAAATACAGCATTATCCTCCTAACCCCCAGGCATGGCATCCCTCACCAGTCTAGCAACTGCTTGCCAGCCTTTCTGATCTTTGTGAAGAGCTAGTGGTGACCTCCATGTGCTACCCTGGGCATAAATGTTTATAGAGATATTGCCATCAGGATCTATTTTTGTGAAGGTATAACGATGACAAGCTCTGTAGCAATGGCTGACCCACATCCTACCAGACTAATGGAAAAGTCTCTGCCACTGGCTTAAAATTTTTCTCAAAGCTAATTAAGTGCCTGAAGAATTGCTTGCATATTGTCTAAGCTTGAGTGATACTGGCATTTAAAAGGGGAGGAACTAGTAATCCTTGGTGGTAATGCAAAGAGCATTATCATGCAAGGAATCATGGAGGGGGAAGTTTGAATCCTTGGATCCAGGAGCTCAGAAAAAACTTCATGCAGGATGAGGATTTTGGTTAAGAGTGTGAAACCCTGGAAATATTTCTGGCAGGCTGACAGTTGAAAGGAAAAGAGAGGAGAAAGAATTCCTTTTGGAGTTGATCCCAAGCATACAGAGCTGTAAATATGGTTGTCTTCTCTATTTTTTTTCTGAATTAGCAAATGGCTACTTGGCGTTAGGCTGAAAAATCTTGGGTATTAACCACTGGTTACCTGGGTGTATTTGGGTGATAACTGAGACAGTTACTCTGTGGAGCTCCTAAGTATTGACAAGGCCAAGCTTGGCTTTGGATTTTATTTGTAATTTTTATTTGTATTTTATTTTGGATTTTATTTGTAATTTCATTTCCAAGTGTCCAAATCCTGGGAAGGGAGAGGACTGCAAAGTGATGACCTTAATATGATCTTAAATGTATTAAGAAGGGATGGATCAGGGCTGAGGGGGCTTTGGTTGTGTGGTGCTGCACACTGATGTGAGCCAGACTGCTGGTGGGATCCTCACTATCACAGCCCACCTCTGGAGACTGTGAGTGCCTGTGGGAAGGGGAAGATGATCCAGTCAGAGGGCTGGCTACAGGGTGGGGCAAGAACAGTTGGAAACATCACCAAGACCAGCAGATGTTTCATTAAGGAAATTAAACAAGGGACAGTCAAGGTTAAATGACTGCAGGTTTGGAAGAAGGACAGCATTTGAAGGAGGAATTGTACCTATAGCTTGCTGCAAAGGAAGAAGGGAAGTGAGAAGCAAAGCATTCCTGACAACACCCCCACACGCACCCCGTGCCATCCCCACATGATGCCCACGGGTGCTGATTCTGGTGCCTCCTTAAGCTTCATCTTCAAAACCAGCACAGAAATTCCCAGCCTACTCTGACATTGAGCTTAGTTCCCCATTGCTTTTCTAGTGGGTTTAGGTTATAAATAACTCTCGCTGTTTATATTTTATGGCTCTGTGAAGTGGCTGAGAAATGAATCCTGACTTGGTGATGTCTCATCCCACTTCAGCAAGTTTTGTGGTAATTTATACTGGCTCTTGCAATGAGCTACCAAGCCTGAAGTGTTAGGGTCAAGCTGTGTTTGCTCTGATTTTTGACAGTTTGATTATGCCGATTCTAAGCTGGAGGGTTTCATATTAAATGTGACCCTGTTGTTCCAGATCCACAACGAGCTGCTTTACACAGCTTCCCATGATGGCACACTAAGGATTTGGGACATCCGGGGAATATGCAAGAGAAATAAGCGGCGTTTGAAGAAGGAAAGGTCTGTGCAGGGCAGGAGCTCTCAGAAGGGAAGTCTGTCTCGTCTCTTCAACAATAAAGTTGGCTGTATGGTACAGCAAGAAAATGGGGAACATGAGGCTGTTGAACTAATGTGACTGTCCAGGACAGACTTTCCATCAGTGACCAAAGCTGAATCTTTTGTTTTCTACACCACTGTGCCCATGTAAAGCAGAACTTGGAAAGAGATGGGAAATGGCTTTGCTTGAACCCTGTTTTCAGGAGCCAGGATTCTTTGTGACTGTCAGATGGACTCAAGTCAGATATTGTTGCTGCAGAGCACTCCCAGCTGAGGAGTACCAGGGTCAGGAGGGACTGCAGGGTGGTTCAGGTGATGCACCTCTGTGTAATTAAGAACTGTACTTACAACTGCTTGTTTTCAGTTTCTGCTGGCACAGAGGCGTTGCACATTTCTGCCTGCCTAGTATCTAATGAGAAACATTCTCACCTGTTCCTTTTGCCTGTTTACATCTCCTCTCTTTGATCCCATGTAGAACTGAAAGGTGTCCTGCAGTATGACTACACATTTAGTTTTCACAGCTGACCTTTGGGTCAGTTTTTTGCTGATCAGACCAACCAATGAAGAATGGTGTGGCTCAGCAGAAAGTCTACAGCAGACTGGACACCCTTCTGGGAAGCTGGGAGTAGTAGGACAAATTACTTTAACAAAAAACTGAAACAACCCATAAGCTGGAGAACAATCCAAACCTCAGATTTTCTGTACCAAGGTCAGCTGTTTGCCAAGGCAAGTTGTCTTCCTCCCAACAACCTAGTGGGTTCTTCTTTTAACCTTTTATGATCTTGCACTTCAGAAAAGGAAGCACCAATGGCCTCACACGTGTCTCCTGTGTGTGTGCCCAGCTGCCAAGGTTCTGCAGATGGGAAGCTCCTGGTGGGTTCCTCTGAAGGGCCTCCTCTTGGCATGGCAGGAGTTGGAAGGTGTTCCCTAGGCACCATGTCTGTGGTGGTGGCTCTACCCTCTCTCTGGGCAGCCTGGCCCAGTGCTTGGGGGAAAGGTTTTCCTTATATCCACTGGGAATGTCAAATTGTGTTTTTTTCAGGGGAGAGGAGTGCAAAACAGGAAGATTTATTGGGTGCTCTAGATTTGGTGTCTTTTCTCCTAACGAGGCTCTGCCTGTTCTTGTTTTGATAGGTTGTTACAGCATTGAATAGACAGTCAAACTCAAGAGAAGTTCTCCCAGTCTTTTTCCAGGTTCATTCCTCTCTGATAACCACTGAGCCATGAATAAATAAGGGTTCTTATATTTTTCTATTTGCAGATATAACTCTTTGTAGAACTAGTACAGAATTATCTAACCACATGTTTTTATTTTTATGGCTTTATTTATTCTGTACTACAGCAAGATAAAAATGCTGTAATCCTTTTATAGAATGGACTAATAAACATGTGGCATCTACAGCCAACTGTCTAGTTTTTATTTTCTTCCCATTTAGAAGGAATTTGGCAGGCTGCAGATACACAGCAGTTAAGAATGGATGGAATATGGAAAAAAACCACAACCAACATACATTTCTGGAAACATTTTGTGACTCTCCCTCACTGCTGGGGCTGGCAGTCAGATGTGCTGTGGAACTTTCCTGCCTCCTTCCAGGCCCTAGCCTGGCACAGCTCAGTTTCCCAAGTCAGACCAGCCAGAAACCAAAGCCTGATGATGCTGGCTCAGCGTGTGCTGTGGTGGCACCAAGGACCCCTACCCTGAAGCTGCAGCAGTGTCACTGGGTGGTGTCTGTCATTGCTGTTGTGTATCCTGCCTGCCCCTCCAGCTGAGCAGCTTTGTTAGCTTATACCTGGCAGGTTTCTGCATCTAGTAGGAAACAGCATTTTAATTATGTTAAATGCCTACCACCAGAGACTAATTTGGAAGGTCATCTGCATAGTGTAGACTTAATGCCACTGTAAGCCTCTTGGTCCTTTTGTTGTAGCTCAGTACTGGCCCTGTGGGAAATGTTTATGAGACAGTGGCTGGTGGTTGCTGGGGTGATGCCTTGCTATGCTGCTAATTTTGTGTTTTGTATATGAGGTCACTGCTAAGTAGGAGGCCTTTAGCAGAGAAGGATGGAGTTGCACAGATGGTCTGTGCTATACCTTTTGTTTAAAACTTTGCACACAGTATGTTAGACATGGGAGCTTATCTGGCCCATGCAGCAGCTGCACACTGAATTAGAAAATGGATGTAATACACACAGATCTCAAAGAATGGAATTAATGAGTCATTACCACTTCTGCCCCTTCCTAAACATGCCACAATGTCTCCAAATACATAGTCAGAATTAACTTAAAACTTTTAGACAATGACTTCTGCCCTGCTGATTACTTAAAACTGCAGGCAGAGCTAGTTGGGGGGGAGGCAGTGCTGACAGAATGACATCACTGAGGAATGGCTTCCCTGACAAGCATTGCATGTTATGATGCTAATTTTAAATTCCCCAGGGACAAACGTTCACTTCTTACGTTGTCACTGCCAGTTTGCTATGGAAGCCACTTCAAAGAGGAGAAATAGTGCCTGTGCAGCCCAACACCGCCTTGGGGCCAGCATAAGGCAATGCCAGAATGCCAGTAGCTTTAGGAATCCCTCTGGCTGAAGGAAGGAATAAAGTTGTGCTTTCCTACCTACTTCTTGTTAAAACTGCATGCAACCGTCTGTATGTTTTTCTCATTTTCAATTATTTGGTAGGTGCTGGTTTTGCACTTCCTTTTGTCCAGTGGTTCCTCAGTGCTGCCCTATAGAGAAACAGCATCTAATGGTTACTGGGGCTGTTTTTTTTCCTCAGAAGCTCGTATTTGTGGCTTTAGAAATGCTTCAACCTTCTGGGAGGAGATACAGCACTACCCAATTTTATAGCCTTGATGCAGAAGTATGAAATACATTAAGTCCTTAATAGCATAATCACTCCCTGCTTTTGCTGTCCTTGGCTAAGGTAGCCAGGGGGGCAAAAAATCCACAACTGCAGCCTAATAAAGTCCATCCACTGGAACTGAGCAGTTGTTTTGCAGGCCAAAGCTCTGCTTCCTCCAGTATCATGCTCACCCTAGCAAGAGTTCAAGCCCTCATTTCCCCACTGAAAAGTGCCAGGTAAGAATAAATTGTCACCAGCCAGAATGTTCATTTTCCAGCAGCTACTGTCGGGCCCCGGTGTTCCACCAGCTCCAGCCCCGTGCTAGAGCAGACACGCCGTGAGCTCCCTCTGCCGTGAGACTGGAGCTATGGAAAGCAAATAAACCGTTCTTAAGCCAACAAGCAGGGGGGCTTCCATTCCCAGCGGAAAGACAAACTTACCAGAAAACGGGATGTTGTAAAACACACATAAACCCCTCAAATATTTCTCCGGAGTGCTGAAGCTGGGTACAGCTACTGAGATAGCTGTTGAACAAAACTTGGTTCAGGCACCGACTAAAGAAAATTGTGTAGTTTCCATGAAATCCATCAGTCTCTTAGGGTACACACCTTGAAGAGGATAAGAGGTGCTGCCTGGAGAAACTGGTTATTTAGTTATAAAATTAAATACCACTACACAGGTCACTGGGTTCTGACAGGACACAGCCCTGCCAGGTAATTCCTACTGTTTTTTAAAACCAAAAAGCATAGAAGACTCCTAACTAGCAGCAGAAGCAGCACACAGTTACCTTTATTGCCTGTGTAACACCTGCGTGAAGTGACAAGCAAAATACTGTATAAATCCATGCACAACAGATACATAAATGTCTCCTAGAAATCTTTCAGAAGAAAAGTTTGTAAGTTGATACCCTCTATAACCTCATGAGCTAGGTTTCTGATTTACAAACTCACTTTTTTTTTTAAGGCTGTTATTTTAAAATGGTATAGAAATGCTTCTTTACTTGAATACTAAGTGAATTAACTTAGTTCACAATAAAAATATAGTTTAGTTCTGTTAAATTTTCTTCTGAAAATAAATGTTTCTATTTTTCTGCTATGACAATAAATTACAACATATCACAAATGTAGGCTTTATGCAGATTTATAAATAAGCAGGATTTAAGTGAGCAACCTATAGTTTAACTGAATTCAAGGCATTTAGTAAGAGATAAGCTGAAGGTGCATTTATAATCCAAACTCAATTTGTCAAGGTAAATACATATAACTGATGTAGATGTAATGAGATTTAATGCTGTGGTACTTGTATATAGGATAAGTATTCATGAATGATCTGTTCCTCTTCCTCCAGTGTTAAATCCAGATAATCCTCTTCGTGTTCAGGAATATCCTCTAGGATTTCCTTGACTGCATCAGTCTCCATGTCTTCATCTGTTGGTAAGCTGGAAGAACCTTCCAACAAAGAAACACAGCAGTGAATCCAAAGAAGTTGGTACTTTTCCTCTTTCACTACCATGACTGCTCTGCCAGTCTGGTACTGTGAAACTACCTCAGTTAAAATAGGCCTGCAAATGATATTTCAGGATGGCTTTTTTTCCCTATTATTTAAAGCTGTAGGAAAGCCCTTACTTGTACAACAAGGATCACCACAGCTCTGACAAAGAACAGAAGAGACAGTATGTGCACATTTCCCCTTTGCTAAATGCTGAGTATCAGCTCTGCCACATAAGGGGTGGAAGGAAGGAGTATGTGGTCAGATTAGCTGACTGTACAGCACAGACTTGGAAGAAACTTCCTAGCAGTCAGAACCCAGGTATTAGCAAGTCAAAAAATTATCATTATCAGGGGTAGGTCCAGGGAACATGCTCCAGCAACTTAGTACTTGCCCTGAGAAGGAGTACGGGCAGGGAGAGGTTGGTTTGCTTTTAAAGAGAACTGGTGTGTGCAAGTACAATTAGAAGGAAGAAGCTGGAATTGCTTGTGGGCTAGAGAGGGTCCTGTGTTCCCCACTGGGGAAATGAAGACTGAGACACACATCTGTGGCTGTCACTGACTGCTGGGGCTACAGCTTACCTGGAGTAATGGACACCTTGCCTGTAACTACATTACTAATAACAACAGTGTGGGGCATTACTCAAGACCCTCTACCACCCTTGAATCCCTCTGTGCAAGAGCCAGAAGAGCCTTTCCCCTTCCCTCTCCTCTGCCTGCTGTGTGCCACACGTACCTGCAGATTCTGTAGGTGAATCTTTTGATGAAGCTGATTCTTCTGAGGGACTAGAGCCTTCTGATGGACTGGACCCTTCTGAAGAAAGCTGCAGCGAAGCAGGAAGAACTCCCCCATAATGAGCAAGGGTTTGGGAAGCTAAGTGGACGTTGCCTTTAAAGACCTTTAAAGCTTGCTCTGCTGACTCACGACTGAAACCCATATACATCAGCTACAGGAGAGGGGGGAAAAGAAATAAAAGAAATAAATCTGCAGAAATTCAAGTTCACCCAGCACCAGTGTCTGACAGGAATCTGCCTCTGCATCTGACAGTCATCCCTGTTGAAAAACGTGCTGCATGCCAGGAATTCCAGGACACTGACTCTGGTTTACTGGAACAGTTAACAAAAGGGCAGTGACCTATTAAAGGAATGGGGATGTTGAGCAGAACCAAGAGCCTCTTGTTTAATATCAGACTAATTCTTTTTCTGTTTTTCAAAATGTAACTTCAAAGCACTCCAGTGTTACAGGAGGACAGACATGCTGTTTGCTTTTTCTAGACATTACAGCTTTCTTGCCTATCCTATTACATTTTAGCCTAAGTGTGACTTCACCATGAAGAGCAGATGCCAGACAGTGGAAGTGGGACATGAGTCAAGGACAATTTACACAGCTTTGCTTAAGGAAGATCTGGTGCATTTGAAGGCGTAATTGAGAAACAGGACACCCAACTCCTAAGAAAGCAAAAGGTCTAACTTACTTGATCAATACTTTCTTGGGAAACTTGAAACTGGTCCATGGCCACACGATCATCATAATCATCTTCTAGCAATAACTCTGGATTGTCAAGGATAAACTACAATAAAACAGAGAGAGATCAGAACAGAGCAACAGAAATATAATAGTCCTCTGCATCAATATGTATTTAGCCCAGTAATTGATATAAGCAAACCTCAGGCAACTTAAATGACACCCGATTCATTGGGTCAGGAAGTGGAAGCTCAGTCATTGCAGTTTACAAAAGGTAGCTATGAACTAAGAAATATAGGCTACAGAAAATAAAATCTGCTACACAAGTAAAAAAGGCAAACAAGTTTGGGATTTTTTTGTACAAAAGTACTACTCCTGAAAATCACTTACCTTAAAAGCTTGGTCCAGGTTTCCATGTGTATTCTGAAGAGCTACTTGAGCAGCTCTCTCTGAATAGCCCATACTTTTCAAGGTATTTATGTCTTCCAGTCTCTTCCTTCTTTTGGCTCTCTCCTCCCTCCTGATCTGTGCCTTTTCCTGCAAGAACGCAGCCGTTACAAAGCTCATTGTGCATGGGAATGCTTCAGCCTTCTGTCTATACAGGGTTTCTTGGATTTACTTCTCTGAGTCTGAATCTCTTGAGGAAAAGGGATTTATTTTTTAATTTTTTTTTTAAATACAGACTGTGCTGTCAGAGACTCATTACTAAACAAAGCTGCATCTCCAGGAGCCAGCACTGTTGCTGAACTTCCGCTCTGCAGGCTGCACAGATGGGATCTTATGCTGTCACAGCTATGATGAGCCCTGTGTGGTAAGAGAAGAACCTGCTTGGCAGATGGGCCTGCAGACAGGACTCGCCAAGGACACGCAGTTGGAACTAGGCATGGGGCCAAGGAGTTCTGTTCAGCCTCTCTCTCAGCCATTTGACTTTTCTGTCCACATTTCACTGTCTGAAGTCTAGAAGTGCCACCCACCTCAGCTTACCAAACATTTCAGGCACTTGAGATCTGGACAACACTGTCTTCACTAAAGCTTCCTTCACTTCAGTAAAAAAAATAAAATCCTTCTCCTCTCCTGGATCTTCCAAGTCCAAAGGCATAATATGGTGTAAGTTGATGGTTACCCTCACAGCACTTTATTGTGCAGCCTCGTCTTTCAGACCAGCCAAGCCCGAGAGTGACAGCTTAATCATAGTGGTTTTGTTCCCATAAGGAGCACTGCTGACTGGCAAACAGTGGTGCAAAATCCTCCTCTGTGCCTCTGTGGCACAACCACTGGCCTTAGGCTCTCTCATCCCACCCGTGCTGGGGCAGACCTTCCCTTAGATTAAGTTTTGGTTTCAAACTTGTGGCAACAGATGTCAAAGTGCTAGTTACA
This sequence comes from Chaetura pelagica, assembly GCF_000747805.2. NCBI lineage: Eukaryota > Metazoa > Chordata > Aves > Apodiformes > Apodidae > Chaetura > Chaetura pelagica. Next base: position 1,795,933 of record NW_009970714.1, on the reverse strand, counting down.
CTAACGGTGCCAAAACAGGGTAATCGAAGTTCCTAATTTACCCCCATGTTGCACTAGTCACACAAAAGGTGATCTTATGTACAGCTTAACTAACACAATCCTTGATTCAACACTTGGACTGCATCATACCTCCCTCCTGTTGGTGATGAGGTTGGCAGCATGCTCCACATCCCCATGGCAAGCTCGCAGGGCAAGGCGAGCTTCCTGTTCGGAGAATCCCAGGAGTGACAGGCGATCAACTTTATCAGGATCTATGGACAGCTCTTCATATAAACGAGATGCCTGTATATAGAAAGAACAAAATGATACTACTTACACTGTTGCTAACATACAAATAATAATTCAAAAGTCTCTCTTTTTTTTTTTGAGTACAAAAAGAATAGGGAGAAGGTGCAAGACAGAGGCCAGACACAGGAGCTGTGTGAACAATGGGCAAGTTTTACCCAGTGGTGTCTTACCTTCTGAATATACTCAGCAGCCTCCTTTTCTCTGCCACTGTGATAGTGTCCTATCCCTTGAAGGAGGTAAAGGCGTAGAAATAAAACCTTCTCACGACCATAGCTTCCCTGAAGAATTGTTTAAACAAGGGGGTGGATGGGCACATAGGCAGAAGCATATGGTAGAACATCAATTCATTATCAATAGAACACTTCACACATTTAAAGAAAAAACGGTCACTAATACATGACACTTGATATGCAGACAAAGTATAACCTCTAAACCCCTGATTATGTCTGTGCATACAAATTAATGTTTGCCATGACCTCTGTGTCAGGCTCAATGCTTCCACTATGCTGCCAATGACACCAGTAGATTACAGGCTGAGGAGCCATCAGAACACTTTAAGCTTCTAAAAAACTTCTAAAAGTCAGTCTTGCAGTACTTGAGCAATAACTGAAAAAAGGAGAAAAAAACCCACCCTAATTAAACCAAAACAAACGTACTTTGATATCAATAAGTCTTTCATGGTTCTCCCCATAGCACCTCTGGAAGCATCTATGTGCTGTGGAGAGCTTCTTCTCTGCATCATCCAGGCAGTCCAGCTGCTCCAGGCGGAAGTAGCACCACACTATATCCAGCTGCAGCACTGCATAATTATCAACAGTATTCAGCAGTTCTGTGCTACACTCACTGGAAAACAAAACAATTACATGGTGGGTTTTTTTTGGGAGAGGTGGCTTATTTTTTCCACGTACTTTACAGCACTGATGAAACAATGTGCATATTCATGTTTGAGAAGGCACATGCTTTGTATTTGAGGTAGCAAACTGAGGTTAGTGGAACCTTAACCAAACACTGATCTCCCATCACATTCACTAATACACTGGACACTAATCATAACACTGCATCTCAAAGAATTTCAGTAGTCATAACTCATTTTGTTACTAGTAAAGATAACACCTCTTTAAAAGCAGAACAGAATTAAACCCTGAGTAATCTTGGAGAGAACACAGAAACTGTCTTCCTTCGGGCACATGAACATGCTGAGTTCTGTGCCAGTCTCTTTGGCATGTGCATACAGATGAGAACAATATTACTTTTGGGGATCTCCAAAGAGCAATTTAGGGCTCTGACTGCTGAGAGGAAAGTAGTTTACCTGCAGAAAACCTGATACGGTTACTGACCTCAGCTATTTGCTCCACATTTTTCAAGTAATTTTTACTTCACAGGTGCAATTGCAAGAGTATCTGTAACTGTCTCTCAAGCTAATCCAATTTATAGCCTAGTACATTAATACTGACAGTTTCTTTTTATGTTGATGGGAAAGATTAAGTTGCCCAGTGGCAGTATCTGTACCAGGTGTTGCACACAAAGCTACCTGTCACTGCAAGTCAGGGCCTTTGCTGCTTCCTATCTGCAGAGAGGGTGTGAAGTAATCCTGGGCAAAACAGACCATGACTTATATGCACAGACAGAGCCGATATTGTTCCTGCATTTGGTTGACATTAAAAAGAGACTCCAAAACGTTCTTACCAGAAGTGTTTATCAGCATCCAACAAATATGGCAGTGCTATTTCATATTCCTTCTTCTTCATTAATGCTCTGCCCTTCTCATGATAACCCATTGCCAGCACAAGTGCCTAAAAAAACATATTGAGACTTTTTTGCACCTCCCCAACTCCCTTTTGTAACTAGGAAGAAATATTTAGGTAATCCATTAGGGCCCTTGCTCTTCCTAGAAAAACACCATTGTATCTGTTCTGTAAGAACAGTGCTATTTCACATAACTTCATACTTTTCTCCCATCTGCTAATGTTATATATTGCCTAATTAAAAGCAACAAATGTTACTGACACATGAAATGTTGCACCAAGTTTCTTTTAAGAATGCAGCTCTGGATAGACTTTCAATGATGACTGAAAAATCCTAAGCATTTTTTTGGGTGCTACACCTTCCTAACAGCATGGAAGTTGTTCTGCTTTGCTACTGCAACTATCTTGTAAAACCTAACCTGACTCTCCTCCTGCTAACCCTCAACTCAAAATTAAGCTTTGAATGTGACTAATTCCTGCAGTAGGACAAAGGGAAATTTAAATAATATTTCTGGACAGAAAAAATCTGCAGTATTTCTTCTCACCCATGATCAGTACTGCTGAAATCTTGTGCACTTGAACATCTGATGCTTTAACTCTTTGGGTGTATGACTAGTTTCAGCACTTCATCAGAACAGTGTGCACTGCAGGAAGGGACAGTGGTCATTCCCATCATCCAGCAACTCCAGATGATGCAGGAAACACAGGAAAGACCTAGAGCAGCAGTTATCACACACTGGGGCCTGCTCGTTTCTTCCAGTGATATTTTTTTTTTTTGTTCTGAGCATAAATCCAAGGAGTTGTGAAGATTTTTATTTATTCAGAAAATCCAGCAATCTCAAAAGACAGCATCTATCACTGCTCTGCTCCAGCAGCCACCACCAGGCATGTCCCTCCCACTGTAATTCAATGCATGCACCCATGGATTGACACTATTTTAAAAGAATCTGATTTTGAGAGATGTACTGAGTTTCCAACTGAAACTGAAGCCTAATGAACAGGTTATTTTCATGTTGTTCTAGGGCGCCCAATATTTAAAATAGGTGCTAACAAAGTTAAAGCTCATCTTAAAACATAAAAATAAGATATGGACCAAGATTAGACCTGCAATTAGATCAGCAATCGAAGTTGGTTTCTAGATGACTGAAGAATTCCCAATTGTAGAATTCTATTTCAATTTTATTTCAACATTATTTCTATTTAGCAAGCATCTACTGTACCCAGGGCTATATCCCCAAAAAGTCTGATCGTATTTCAATCTCATATTTGAAATGCTTCACAAATCAAGCTTTAAAAAGACGTTTTAGTAGCTTTTAAAGACACTTTTAACCTACTTTTTTAGCTTGAGGAGGAATCTCGATTGACCTTCCAGTCTGATTAGCTATATCTAGATATGGAACAGAACCTGGATCCAAGTTCTCCTCTGAAAGACAAGAAAAAGCAGTTTAAATTTTAAGTACCACCCTCAACAGAATAAATCTGCTCTCACGGGATTATGTCAGTAAGTACATCCTTAAACAAAAAAGCAAACAAACAACAAAATAAATCAGAATTACATATAAAGACTGCATCTATGGGGTGTTTTTGGACATACCAACAATGGCCTTTATGAGAGAAACATGAGAAAATTTTAAAAAGATCAGTAAGAAAAAGCCCTTGTTCACCCAAAATTTTTGACAGAACATCAGAAGTAACACAAATTATAAACAGTATTTTGCAGAAGACAAAATACTTACATTTCACAATAAAGCATGTTAAGTGTTATATCAGCTCAGGCATAGAATATAAAAACCCCACAACTAAGCACAGTTGCTAAAACTGAAAAAAATAAATGAAAACACAGCTCAGTATTTTCCTTTCCCCACATCTTTAATGCTTACAACGAAACTATCAATTTTGTTTTCACTTCCATCTCATTTAAAATGAAAAGATGCTTTTCATGTAAACAAAAGACAGGCAGGAATTTGCTGAGATTAAAAGCTTCTGCCCTGCAATTTTTCTCAGATGAAACAAAAGGGTTGTTAGATCCTTTCTACACTTCACACAGAACCTTCAGCCTGTGAGCCCATTATAGATTCCACTCTATACTCTGGCATTGTTCTATAATTGACAGTTAAAGTAAATACCTTAAAGAGGCTCCACACAGGATTCAAGGCATGGGGTCTAAATTACCTCTTAAATCCATAAAAGGAATCACTTCTTTCATTTTGTTCAAAATTTGACATTACAGTAAGAAACAGGCTGTCACTGACCCTTAAAAGAAGCTTTGTTCAGATATTTTTGCATTTGGCAGAAATTCATTAGATACTCAGTCTCACAGTTTCTTGTTTGTGATTTTTGAAACAATAGAGAAGTGATTTAAACTCACCATCTAGCTGTGCAATTCACAAACACAACCTCATTTTGAAAAATTATTACTTTTAAATTGAAATATATCCCTTTAACTTAATCCAGTTGCCAACAATCAACATCAAATGCAAGGAGAACAGAAGAGCCACATTACAGATGAGAATGACAAGAGAGCTGTTCTGCACAATGAAGCCATGGTTACACACAGCCACATCTAAGGTAAAGTACAAAAAAGTGTGCAATGGTTTATAACACATGATTCCACTGTGTTTATGTGTACAATATTTTAAAGCCTGTTCTCTAGAGTCATCAGTCCCTTAACTGTCAAGTGCCAATAAAATAATAATTCACTCATATTACATTTTTCCCCAAGTAACAAATGTTTTCATAGAATCATAGAATGTCTTGGGTTGCAAGGAACCTCTAAAGGTCATCTGTTCCAACCTCCTACAATAAGCAGGGACATCTCCAACTGGAACAGACTGCTCAGAGCCCCATAAAGCCTGACCTTGAATGTCTCCAGGGATGGAGCTTCCACCACATTCGTAGGCAACCTGTCCCAGGGATCCACCATCCTCATATTAAATAACTTTTTCCCAAAGTCCAACCTAAATCTACCTTTCTCTAGATTAAAACCATTACCTCCTGTCCTATCATTACCTACCCTTGTGAACAGGTCTTCCCCAGCCTTTTTATAAGCTCCTTTCAGATATTGGAAGGTTGCTATAAGATGCCCCTGGTCCACTGATGCAGTCACTCCATTGTACAAAGCCACTTAGGTTGGTCAGGCAGGATTTGCCCTAGTAAAGCCATGCTGGCTGTCCTGAATCACCTCCCTGTCCTCCATGTGCCTTAGCATGTCTTCTACGAGGATCTGTTCCATGATCTTCCCAGGCACAGATATGAGGCTGACAGGTTGGTAGTGTCCTCTTCTACCCTTTTTAAAAATGGGCACAATGTTTCCTTTCTTCCAGTCATAAAGGACTTTACCCAACTGCCATGGCTTGTCCAATAGCATGGAGAGTGGTTTGGCAGCTACATCAGACAATCCCTTCGGGGCTCTGGGATGCATCTCATCAGGTCCCATGGGCTTGTGTATGTTCAGGCTCCTCAGATACTCAGAACCTTGTCTTTGCTTACACTGAGAGGGCCTGTGTCTGTGGGCCATCAACATGAAAGCTGTGAGGAGAGGGGTTGCCAGTGAAGACTGAGGCAAAAGTGGTGGCAAAAGTGGTTAAGAATCTCAGCTTTCTCATCTGTTGTTACCAGTTCACCACTGTTGCTCACCAGGGAGGTACACTTTCTTTAACCTTCCTTTTCTGGTTTATGTACCTGTAGAAGCCCTTTTTGTTTCTCTTTACATCCCTTGTCAAGTTCAGCTCCAGGTGCACCTTGGCCTTCCTGACCTTGTCCCTACACAACAGGGCAGCATCCCTATGCTCTTCCCAGGATACCTGTCTCCACTTCCACTTTTCTAGCATTCTAATTGTGTAAGAAGAGTTGGAGTAGAAGAGGGAAGTTTTAGTCAACTTAAAATACAGTTTTCAAGTAGACCAAAACCTAGAACACCATAAACTGAAACCCAGCCACGGTACAGACGCTCTT
>NW_009970714.1:1784973-1788178 GCF_000747805.2 Chaetura pelagica | reverse complement strand
TTTTTTTTTTTTGTTCTGAGCATAAATCCAAGGAGTTGTGAAGATTTTTATTTATTCAGAAAATCCAGCAATCTCAAAAGACAGCATCTATCACTGCTCTGCTCCAGCAGCCACCACCAGGCATGTCCCTCCCACTGTAATTCAATGCATGCACCCATGGATTGACACTATTTTAAAAGAATCTGATTTTGAGAGATGTACTGAGTTTCCAACTGAAACTGAAGCCTAATGAACAGGTTATTTTCATGTTGTTCTAGGGCGCCCAATATTTAAAATAGGTGCTAACAAAGTTAAAGCTCATCTTAAAACATAAAAATAAGATATGGACCAAGATTAGACCTGCAATTAGATCAGCAATCGAAGTTGGTTTCTAGATGACTGAAGAATTCCCAATTGTAGAATTCTATTTCAATTTTATTTCAACATTATTTCTATTTAGCAAGCATCTACTGTACCCAGGGCTATATCCCCAAAAAGTCTGATCGTATTTCAATCTCATATTTGAAATGCTTCACAAATCAAGCTTTAAAAAGACGTTTTAGTAGCTTTTAAAGACACTTTTAACCTACTTTTTTAGCTTGAGGAGGAATCTCGATTGACCTTCCAGTCTGATTAGCTATATCTAGATATGGAACAGAACCTGGATCCAAGTTCTCCTCTGAAAGACAAGAAAAAGCAGTTTAAATTTTAAGTACCACCCTCAACAGAATAAATCTGCTCTCACGGGATTATGTCAGTAAGTACATCCTTAAACAAAAAAGCAAACAAACAACAAAATAAATCAGAATTACATATAAAGACTGCATCTATGGGGTGTTTTTGGACATACCAACAATGGCCTTTATGAGAGAAACATGAGAAAATTTTAAAAAGATCAGTAAGAAAAAGCCCTTGTTCACCCAAAATTTTTGACAGAACATCAGAAGTAACACAAATTATAAACAGTATTTTGCAGAAGACAAAATACTTACATTTCACAATAAAGCATGTTAAGTGTTATATCAGCTCAGGCATAGAATATAAAAACCCCACAACTAAGCACAGTTGCTAAAACTGAAAAAAATAAATGAAAACACAGCTCAGTATTTTCCTTTCCCCACATCTTTAATGCTTACAACGAAACTATCAATTTTGTTTTCACTTCCATCTCATTTAAAATGAAAAGATGCTTTTCATGTAAACAAAAGACAGGCAGGAATTTGCTGAGATTAAAAGCTTCTGCCCTGCAATTTTTCTCAGATGAAACAAAAGGGTTGTTAGATCCTTTCTACACTTCACACAGAACCTTCAGCCTGTGAGCCCATTATAGATTCCACTCTATACTCTGGCATTGTTCTATAATTGACAGTTAAAGTAAATACCTTAAAGAGGCTCCACACAGGATTCAAGGCATGGGGTCTAAATTACCTCTTAAATCCATAAAAGGAATCACTTCTTTCATTTTGTTCAAAATTTGACATTACAGTAAGAAACAGGCTGTCACTGACCCTTAAAAGAAGCTTTGTTCAGATATTTTTGCATTTGGCAGAAATTCATTAGATACTCAGTCTCACAGTTTCTTGTTTGTGATTTTTGAAACAATAGAGAAGTGATTTAAACTCACCATCTAGCTGTGCAATTCACAAACACAACCTCATTTTGAAAAATTATTACTTTTAAATTGAAATATATCCCTTTAACTTAATCCAGTTGCCAACAATCAACATCAAATGCAAGGAGAACAGAAGAGCCACATTACAGATGAGAATGACAAGAGAGCTGTTCTGCACAATGAAGCCATGGTTACACACAGCCACATCTAAGGTAAAGTACAAAAAAGTGTGCAATGGTTTATAACACATGATTCCACTGTGTTTATGTGTACAATATTTTAAAGCCTGTTCTCTAGAGTCATCAGTCCCTTAACTGTCAAGTGCCAATAAAATAATAATTCACTCATATTACATTTTTCCCCAAGTAACAAATGTTTTCATAGAATCATAGAATGTCTTGGGTTGCAAGGAACCTCTAAAGGTCATCTGTTCCAACCTCCTACAATAAGCAGGGACATCTCCAACTGGAACAGACTGCTCAGAGCCCCATAAAGCCTGACCTTGAATGTCTCCAGGGATGGAGCTTCCACCACATTCGTAGGCAACCTGTCCCAGGGATCCACCATCCTCATATTAAATAACTTTTTCCCAAAGTCCAACCTAAATCTACCTTTCTCTAGATTAAAACCATTACCTCCTGTCCTATCATTACCTACCCTTGTGAACAGGTCTTCCCCAGCCTTTTTATAAGCTCCTTTCAGATATTGGAAGGTTGCTATAAGATGCCCCTGGTCCACTGATGCAGTCACTCCATTGTACAAAGCCACTTAGGTTGGTCAGGCAGGATTTGCCCTAGTAAAGCCATGCTGGCTGTCCTGAATCACCTCCCTGTCCTCCATGTGCCTTAGCATGTCTTCTACGAGGATCTGTTCCATGATCTTCCCAGGCACAGATATGAGGCTGACAGGTTGGTAGTGTCCTCTTCTACCCTTTTTAAAAATGGGCACAATGTTTCCTTTCTTCCAGTCATAAAGGACTTTACCCAACTGCCATGGCTTGCACCTGCCAGGGCTTGTCAAATAGCATGGATAGGGGTTTGGCAGCTACATCAGACAATCCCTTCGGGGCTCTGGGATGCATCTCATCAGGTCCCATGGGCTTGTGTATGTTCAGGCTCCTCAGATACTCAGAACCTTGTCTTTGCTTACACTGAGAGGGCCTGTGTCTGTGGGCCATCAACATGAAAGCTGTGAGGAGAGGGGTTGCCAGTGAAGACTGAGGCAAAAGTGGTGGCAAAAGTGGTTAAGAATCTCAGCTTTCTCATCTGTTGTTACCAGTTCACCACTGTTGCTCACCAGGGAGGTACACTTTCTTTAACCTTCCTTTTCTGGTTTATGTACCTGTAGAAGCCCTTTTTGTTTCTCTTTACATCCCTTGTCAAGTTCAGCTCCAGGTGCACCTTGGCCTTCCTGACCTTGTCCCTACACAACAGGGCAGCATCCCTATGCTCTTCCCAGGATACCTGTCTCCACTTCCACTTTTCTAGCATTCTAATTGTGTAAGAAGAGTTGGAGTAGAAGAGGGAAGTTTTAGTCAACTTAAAATACAGTTTTCAAGTAGACCAAAACCTAGAACACCATAAACTGAAACCCAGCCACGGTACAGACGCTCTT
>NW_009970714.1:1777896-1784884 GCF_000747805.2 Chaetura pelagica | reverse complement strand
TCTATTTTGAAAGTCCACTGAAAAGATAATTTTTGATGTGCAAAAGTTAATGAACACCTATCCGACCCCTCCCCCTCAAAAGAAACCCCCAGCCCAAACCCCACCCTTACCTCTCTCTGCTAGAATTTCCAAACCCTTCCTAGTTCTTTGCATCTTGTCATTTATTTCTTTTTCTTTCTTACACTGCAGTTCTTCTTCCTGAACTTTTCTTTTAGTTTCCTCATCACTCTGTTCCAACTGAAGTACCATCACTTTTGCATTGTGTGTTACACCCTGGTCTTCAAGGGTTTTGCCTGCAAAATGCAGAATAATTAATACAATCCAAATACTCTATTTGTGAAGAGAGACCATTTGCCTTGTACAACTAGGAACTGAGTCTGAACTCCTACTGTCCATTACATGGCTCTAATTCTGACATATTCCAAGGGAAATAAATATGTCAGATGCCCAGGCCAGCAATAGAAAGAAAGTTGTTGTCACCTCTTCCCAGATGTCTGACAGGTTGAACATCTGCAAAGCATTACAAAAAGTTCTGGAATATGCTCTTATACAAGGTGTTTTTTTAGGAAATTTCAGGTTTCTCTTATAGATGCATTTTCATTGTTTGAACACTTGAAAATGGATTTTCAAAGCTTACTACAGGATTCTTGTAATTGCTCTAATTCTATCTAAGAATTCTGATCATAATAATTAATTATATTTCCTGCAAAGCAGAACCTGACTGTTATTCCTTTGGAATTTTTGAAATTAACAGAGTTGCAAGACATTTTTCTTCAGAATATCAGTAAACTAGAAAACTATCATAAAAGTATACTCAACTAGAGATACATACCCAAGTCAAGCTGCTTCTTATTTATGATTATTTTGATAGAATTTTCTTTTAATGCATGTTCCTGTGCTATCCTGTGAAATAAATAATTTCAACCATTAATATAAATTTCTAAGTCTATACAATATTTCTGCTGGAATAGCAATAAAACTTAAGTATTAGTGTACTCATAACTAGCTTAAAACTTTTGCTATAAAAGGCTACTAGAAGTAAAATAATAATCAGAAAGCTTTGCATGCCATATAGGGAAAATCTGGGATATAGAAAGGGGTAAAGGAAAACAGAAAATAATCTGATTGTGTTAGGCTTAGAAACACAAATGGAAAAGAAGTTATGGTCACTGCTCAGAAGACCTTCTTAGTTACAGATCTGGAACACTTGATCACAAGTACTTTCTCAGGTACTTGCTGGGGATTTACAGAGAAATTTCTTCTTCCACTGTTGCAACTTTCCTGTTTTCTATCTGTCAAACTACAGCTTCTAACATGAAGAACTGCTCTACAGGGACAATGGACACTGTATTCAGACACACTGAACAAGCACATGCTAAGAAAAAGCTTATATTGAACTAAGAGTTTTCTGTTTGTCTCTTTTTTTAGTACTGTGAGTTTGTTATCCCATTAAGTGAGAACCAAGGGTGATTACACTTACTGTGACCTGAGCTCCTTGCCTGTGATGAACAGGTTGGTTTCCAGGGGGACTTTTCTGCTCTGTAGTAATGACATTGGGTGGGAGAAAGGGGAGAAGGAAAAAAAGCATGATATCAAGATACTTTGGACATTTTATTAATTAATTGTTTAAAAAACCCTACAATTTCTTTTTCAAATAATAATCAGGTTAACAAGAAAATCACAAGGGTGATATTAGTAATTTCTAGGCAGGGAGTCTTTTACTTGCTATATAATGCTAAAAATAAGCATTGTAACAGCAAAAGATTCAGAATTAGATAAATCTACATTCAGAACCAAACAATTTCAACTGGCTAATTTAATTATGCACTTCCAATCTTAACTTTTCATTGTAATTATGCCACTCACCTGTGACTGGGTAAGTTACGATTAATTCCTATTGGCGTCTCTGGTCTCAGATTAGATAAACTGCAATTTTAAGTTAATTAATTCCTCTATGCCCAGCAGCATTATAAAGAGGAATTACAAAACTATTTGTTTGTTTTAACTGCATGGCAATCATGTAACACCTTCTACCTTTTATCCCATCACATGCCCTGGGAATTATTTTTCACTACAGTAGAGAGAACAACTATGACTGACTGCTGTGTATTTGCAGGTATTCACTAAGTCCTTTTGAAGCATAAGTTACTGTCTAAGGTCTTTTTCAGGAAAAAAACTCAAACAAATCATTGCCTTTTTCCAGAGTAAACATTCATTTCTGTTGCTGATAAGAAGACTATAACCTTTAACTGCACCTACATAAAGAACTTATCTTTCACTGTTACCAGAGTGGATGAAGACATACAGCACTAGGTATGCTGCTGCTCCTGCACAAGACCACAACTAGGAAGTGACTGGAGACAGCTGTAAGGGGAAAATAATTCCTATTTAAGAGGCTTTCTATTAGCAAGAACCAAACCAAGGGCCTGCTCTCTGTCCTGTGACCAACCCTGCACAGCACACTTGACATCCAGGGGGTTGAATCCTTTCGACCTTCAAAGGAGAGCAACTGTGTTCAAAGTGCCACCTGAGATGGGTCCTTGGCCAGTGACAGCCCCTACACTGTGCCTGGGCCTTGCCTGGCAGGACGTGGGGTCCTGAGCTATGCTGCATCAGAGCCCACACTGACAGCCTGGCAGTGTGGATGTTCATCAACCAGTGCCCAGCCTCATTTAGCTGACTAAGGTAGATGTAGCCACAGAACCTGGAAGGGTGACCAGCCTAACACTGATTTAATTAAATTCATGTAATTAGTCTGGCATATTTTATGTGTGAAACTTGAGGTAGAAGCCTGGCTTTAAGGGCAAGACTTAATTCAGTTCTATCTTCGTGAAGGTTTTCAGAGCCTGACCTGGAACAGATGAGTACCATCACAATGGTAAATCCTGCTTCTCATTTCCAAGTTCAAACACTGGACACACCTATTTTAAAGATAGTTACCTGCCTGCACTGGAAGAGTTACACAAGGATTACGTCATTACTGTGAGAACACTGCCACATGCCACAGTTAAAAGCTAAAGGAGTTCTTTTCAGTGTTATCAACAGCTATACATGGCCTAAGATGATACCAAGTTCAAGTTCCTTATTGCACTTAGTGATTTTTTTTAAAGGAAAGCTGTAATTTAAACAAAAGCTGTGGTAATGCAGTGATATTCATATGCTAACTCAACTTTAGGTACTCTACAGCCGAAAAAATACATCTGCTCTTTACTGGTTACACAAACAGTTATGTCAGAAGAAATCAAACTGAACTAGATAGACATTTTACTTTTTTTAATTCAAAGCATCATAGAACAGTTAAGGTTAGAAGGCACCTTAAAGATCATCAGATTCCAACCCCCCTGCTATAATCAGGGACACCTCACACTAGACCAGGCTGCACGAGACCTCATCCAACCAGGCCTTAAACACCTCCAGGGATGGGGCATCCATAACCTCCCTGGGAAATATGTTCCAGCACCTTACTACCCTCATGATGAAGAATTTCTTTCTGATGTCTAACCTAAATCTCCTCTCTTTCAGTTTAAACCCATTCCCCCTTGTCCTATCACTATCCTATCAGAGCTTTACTGTAGCCCCTTTCAAGTACTGGAAGGTGCTCTAAGGTCTGCCCCAGAGCCTTCTCTTCTCCAGGTTGGACAGCCCCAACTCCCTCAGCCTGTCTCCATAGCAGAGGTGCTCCAGCCCTTTGGTCACCTTGGTGGCCCTTCTCTGGACCCTCTCCAACAGTTCCATGTCCTTCCTGTGATAAGGGCTCCAGAGCTGTACACAGCACTCCAGGTGCAGCATCACCAGAGCATAATTGCTCTGAAAAACTGAAAGATTATTTCTCATTAAACCCTAAAGACAGTTACTGATCTCCAAATATTATGTCCCTTTGCCACAATATTCCTGTATGCCTGGGAAACTGAAATATACTTATGTATTTCCCCATATTTTATATACCTGACAGATTTCTCATAAAAAACACCTGAAAAAGTGAAAATATTTGCATTAGATACATAGCTGGAATGCAAAAGGTGAGCAAAGTAAAGCTACTTATCCTGACTTCTCTGCAATATCACTTACTTTCCTACGAGGCAGATATATATCAAGTCTTGCAATCCCAGTCACTTTAAAATTTTCATTTCCTGTTCCACGCTCAACCGCTTTACAACGAATTTCTTCAAGCATATTCTCTGCATCAGTCTCATTGATATTCAGCTTGGATGAATATTTTTGTACAAGTTCCTAAGAAAACAGCAAGAAAAACTGGGAAAATGCACCAGCAGTATGACACAGAAGATGCACGACATCAACTCAGATATTTACCTTCATCTCTTTACCAGCTTCTTTTTTTTCATTTGTATATGGTGGTTTCCACAGCTGGATTTTGTCCTCTCTTAAGCAACTTGTCAGTTTTGCTATTAAATACTTCTTTTGTGCCATTCTTTTCAAACAAAAGCACAATTGGAAGGGAAAAGAGAAACAAGGAATTAATCTTTTATTATAGTTTTCCTGTACTAAGATATTGTACTTTTTCAAGAAGTCTAAGTGACATTTTGGAGTTCTGAAAAAAAACAAACCCACGAGCATAAAATGCATTCCATGCAATTTGGTGAAGAGGGGGACCTAAGTCCAAACTACTGTAAAAAATTAGAAAGCTAGTGAAACCTGGATTGTGTTACAGATAATGCAGGAGCCCCCTGCATTGGACCTTGCCAATTTCACACAAATCAAACCTCCCGAACTCTCATGTGAGCTGGAATTGCAGAAGGTGCCATTTCATCAAAATCCATGATCCAGCTCCTCTGTACTACCCTGGACAAGCTTTACCATGAGAAGACCATAAGGTAAAGCTCAAAGCCTTCGAGCAAAGTGGTATCAGTTAGACTGCAGAGAGCTAAAAGTGGGCAATGCCTCCCCTACCCTATCTCAGTAATTTCTCAAGCAGACAAGTTTAATAGCATCATAAAATGGAACTGTAAAATTCTGGTTCCACAAAGATGGAATAACAAGGTGCCATTTTCCATAGTGCAAATGATGCTCTTCTCACTGCCAAGCTAGAACAGGCACAAAGGGCACAAGCAACACAAAGTGCAGAGGCTGAGAGCAGAGCTGATGTACTGAAAATCTGCACCAGGCATTAAAGTACCCATCACTGGGGAGAAGATGAGAGTGAGCTGTACAGAGCAGTTCCCTGGCTCACGGGCTAGAGTTTAAGCAGAATTCAACACCACAGGTTATGCTCAGAATAATCAGCTCAGAGATAGCAGTAACCTCTGAGAGTGAATTATGATGCCTCTGAAAAAAACCCACAAAACCAAAAGCAAGAAACAGGCATAGAAGAGAGGGTAAGGAAAGGTGGATGCAGTGACCTCAACAGAAAAAAACCAACAATCTAAGTGCATGGGAAACTTTTGGCTCTTAGGCAGTGGGAATCATATGGAAGAAGACCTGTAATTTACTCAGAAGAGCATTTAAAATGTTGGCATATGTGCACTCTTAGAGTGGTTTCATTCCCTCACTTGTGTTTATTAGCATGTAACTCTCAGGAGAAAAGACAGAAAAAAAGAATCAAACACCTTTATCAATTTTTCCAGTTTCAAAGACTGTTCCTTGCTCAGATAAACACTATTAGAGAGCAAAAAAAAACCCCACAGGCAAACATCCAACATGTGCTAGGGTTAACTATACAAAGAACCTTTGAATGCTGCAAAGCCAATAGTTAGTTCTAAAGAGGAGTCAGAAGGATTAACTGAGTAAGTGGATGGTTTGATAATTTGCATACTGTCTGTCCAAACTAGGAGAGACAACCATGCATTCTTTTTCTTGTGGGGATGGTGGTGGTATGATTACTTTAGGGCCAAGGCAAAACATGGCATTTACAGAGAAAAGAAAGCAACACACATGCTCAATTTTCAAAAGACTGCATTTGAGTTATTGATGCAGGTTTCTTCCTTTCCCAAAACATCCCAGGCAATTCTCAAAACCAACCTGTAACCATAATGTTCTCACTTTAATGTTATGCTGAAGAACTATTTTATAGCTATAATTCTACTCAATGTTAACTTAAGAAACAAAGAATGGACCCATGGCTTTGGGGCACCCAGGTGTCTAAAACTGTGACTACATTTAAGACTATAAATTTAAAGTACAAGTGGCATTTATCAAGTGGTTACTCATCTTTTTATCAATCCAGTTTAAAAATTTTCTAAGTTTGTGATCTCTTATCAAGTTATTTAAACAGCAAACACCACTGAAGTCTCCAATTAAACTTCCTCTTTCCAAGCATCTATTAAAAAAAAGTCGCTTTCATAAACACAAAACCTATCACTTTTTGTGTAACACTTGTAACATCTATAACAAATTCCTCTTTCACCATAACTAAATTGCAAGAAAATCCTTAGCAAGAACATCTGTGACTTACTTTTCCACCGGCCACCACCACAAGTGCTCCTGACACAATTTCACTTTCAGTAAGAGCTGAAAGGGGCGTTATGAAAACTCCTCCGAGTAAACAATCAGGGGTATTTCCCAAATGCCATTTTGAACGCAAGACTGAAGCTTTGTAACTAAAATGTCACCCTTGGGAGCCAGTTAAGTCTTGCAAAAGAAAACAATTCCAGAAATAAGGTTCAAAAGCCAAATTCCTGCGGGAAGAAACTGAGGATTCTGAGAGTGGTTTACCAATAAAGCAGTACACATTATTTTTTTTCCTAAAACCGAGGAGGAAAGCCACCTGGCACGACTGTGACACATCCCTCCAGGGCTCAAGGAGGGGTCAGACACAGAGCAGCAGCTCCACAGAAGGATGGAAACCCAAACAGCGCCAGTCGGGCTCTTGGGGCATCATCCTTAGGCCTCCCCAAGCACAACAACCACCGAGAACCGCAGGTCACCGGTGTCACCAGGAGATTTTAAGCACGGCCACCAAGTCGCCGTCCTTTCCGGGCACCTCCCAAACACGGCGGCCGGGGAGCGAATCCTCAGGAGCCTCCTCCTCCTC
>NW_009970714.1:1757480-1777621 GCF_000747805.2 Chaetura pelagica | reverse complement strand
GGCGCGAGGAACTGGCCGGTGCCTACGGGAGCCCGGAAAGCCCAAAAAACCTGGAGCGGGGCGGGCGCGCGTCACGTGGGTGAAGCCGCGCTCCGCCCGCCATCTTAGCGCCCTGCCCGCCCCGGGCTGCGGCCTGTTCTGTTTGTGAGGCAGAAGGGGCTGAAATTCTTCTCAGGGAGCACTTTTTAAAAAGCTGAGGTGCTGCGGAAGGTGCCAGATGGGGATCAAAGTGTGATTTATTTTAATTTTATTTATTTTTAGCTGTGCTGTTTGAGGGCAGCATTCAGGGTGAGCTTTCCTGTGTTGGCCTGCATTTCCCCTTCAGGGGAAACCCTGGTTGTGGGGTTGTTAAAGCTTAACCTGGGTTCAGAGACTGGACTGGAAGAATACATGGTGTGTGTGTAAAATCTGGCATTAACACTTGAAGCTGAGATGGTGCTCCAGTGTCACTTCCAGTCCCTGAGTAGGGTACGTGGCTACACTGGTGTTTGGCTGCACAGTGTTGTATTTGGGTACCCTCAGAGGTTTGGGGCTTGTTCCTGGAATAGCCTTATAATGGGTTACATCAGATATAATTTACTTGTGTGTTGGATGGGGCTTGTGCAGCCTGGTCTAGTGTGACGTGTCCCTGCTCATAGCAGGGAGGTTGGACCCTGATGATCTTTAAGGTCCCTTCCAACCTTAACCATTCTGTGTAATCAGCTGTCCCAGCAGCAAACGGATTTTATTCTAATTGATCTAATGTGTAGCTGAAATCATGGCACTAGGTTATAATTCCCAAATGGATGGGTCTACAGGACTGCTGTAAACCTTTTCCTTAGGCAGTCATGCAGACTAGGTAGGGGTGCTGCATAGTGCAGCTTTGGAAATGGGAGCCAAACAGGTATCAAGAGCTTGTGAACAAGACACTGAACTAGGATTTCAGGATTCTAGGCTCCCCTATGCGTAAATCAGTCAAGTCTGCCTACTGATAAGATTAAACTTGCTTTTATGGCAGTCTTGAGTTCAATACTTTAACCTTAGCTAAAGCTATGGTAACAGAATGATGGAAGTTACTGCCCCATGACCTCCAAACACGAAGAAGCAAGTAGTAAAAGGTTTTCAAAATCAAGTGCACTGTAGAACTGGGACTTTCTAATATTTAAAGTTTTCTTTTTTTTTCTCATGTTTTCCTGTTTTATTTTTACTACAACTACTTTAGGGAAAAAAATGTTAGTAGACAACATATCTGTGTAATATTTCAGCCTCCTAAAATATAAGTTTAGCAACTTTCCTCATAACTAAAATTAACAAATCATAACTAAAACTAGCAAATCAGAGTTTACTGAAGTTTTTCTTCCCTAATGTTCTTGGGAATTACATCGAAGGATGTCACTAAAGGCATAAGTCTTTTCTAAGTAAGTTCCAGTCAGTATAAAGCACAGTAATATGCTCGAGAAGCCTCAGGAAAGGACAGACTGTATGAAAGTGCTTACAAGGGAGTTAGTCACTTGGTCCATGCATAAATCTGCACTGAAAATCAAGGTATTCAAGGTCCTTGTTTAATTAAGATAGCTAATTCAAAGCACTTCCAAATCAATTTAAAAGTGATTGCAGAAAAGGAAATCACTAATTTAGTTCAAATGGGTTTAGAGAGTAGGTAAATGGCTGGATAAGGTTGTAAACTTCCTGTGATACTGATTTAAAAGATCAAAAAGTAGAAGTTGCATTCAGTGAAATGTTCTCAAGTGTGTCATTGAAAGAATGTAGGCAAAATGATGGTGAATTTTAAAATAATTTTAGTAGTGACCTCTTGTTAACATTGGGTGTTTCTTTCAGTTATTCCTTTATTTGGTTCTCTTGTGAGCTACAGACTTGGAGGTAGAACAAAAGTAACACTCCAGTATAATGATAAGAGAGGAGTACAAATCAGCAAGACAAGTAAAGAGGAAGCTAACCTGTACCACAGATTAAAGGACAATGAGGTTTTTAAAAAGTGTTTCTCTCCAGATAGTTTCATATGGGCTAATTGTTATGTAGTATTTTCTCCCTATTATACCTATAATACATCTCTGTGTTTTTTTGTTTGTTTTTTTTTTTTCTTTCTAATCTTTCTTAAAAAACTTTTTAACAACTGTGAAGAAAAAAAAAATCATGTAGCTCTGTTTTTTTTAAATGTCTTATGCCTACCCAGAGATAGAATTGAGCACCTGAGCTGGAAGCTAATCTGGGCGGTCCAGTTAATTGAAAGCACTAGAAACCCTGAAAAATCACCATGAACACTTCTGACAAACCTGTGTCAGCATTCTCCTGGGTATGTTGGCTGCTCATGGTTTGCATGGTGTCTGCTTCACTGAGTGAAAAACTGGCTGGCTGGGTCCAAAATGTTGTGGTGAATGGAGTTAAATCCAGTTGACAGCTGGTCAGAAGTGGTGTTCCCCTTGGCTCAGTGCTGGGGCCAGTTCTGTTTAGTATCTTTATCAAGTATCTGGATAGTAAGTTTGCAGATGATACCAAGTTTGGGGGGAGCATTGATCAGCTCGAGGATAGGAAGGCTCTGCAGAGGGACCTGGACAGACTGGATCAATGGACCAAGGCCATTGAGGTCCAACAAGGGCAAGTGCCCTTCACTTGGATCACAACAACCCCAAGCAATGCTACAGGCTGTGGGAAGAGTGGCTGGAAAGCTGCCTGGTGGAAGAGGACCTGAGGTTGTTGGTCAATAGGTGGGTGAATATAAGTCAGCAGTGTGCCCAGGTGGCCAAGAAAGGCAACTGCATCCTGGCTTGTGTCAGCAACAGTGTGGCCGGGAGTGATTGTGCACCTGTACTCAGCACTGGTAAGGTTGCATCTCGAGTACTGGGTTCAGTTTTTGGCCCTTCACTACAAGAAGGACATTGAGGTACTGGAGTGAGTCCAAAGAAGGGCTACAAAGCTGGTGAAGGGTCTGGAGAACAAGTCTTACAAGGACTAGCTGAAGGATCTCTGGTTGTTTATTCTGGAGAAAAAGAAGCTGAGCGGAGACCTTATAAAT
This sequence comes from Chaetura pelagica, assembly GCF_000747805.2. Lineage (NCBI taxonomy): Eukaryota > Metazoa > Chordata > Aves > Apodiformes > Apodidae > Chaetura > Chaetura pelagica. The sequence goes on along the minus strand of NW_009970714.1, from coordinate 1,774,608 downwards.
TTCTATAACTATCTGAAAGGAGGTTGTAGTGAGGTCGGTATCCATCTCTCCTTCCAAGTAGGAAGCAATAGAATGAGAGGGAATGGCCTCAAGTTGCACCAAGGGAGGTTTGGATTGGATATTAAGGAAAATTTCTTCACTAAAAAGGGCATTAGGCATTGGAGTAGGCTGCACGGGGAAATGGCGGAGTCATCATCCCTGGAGGTATTTTAAAGACATGTAGATGTGGTGCTGTGGGATGTGGTTTAGTGGTGGACTTGGCAGTGTTAATGGTTGGACTTGATCTTCAAGGTCCTTTCCATGATTTTATGATGCTGCTGCTTTACTGAGGATTAATGGAAAATTACTTAGGAGTTACCATAGTGTATTCATTGCTATTGGTTTTTCAGCACTGTCAAAAGGACTGTCACTTCCAGGTGACAAGGTACTTCCCTGCCTGCTGTTAGTGGCTGGATTGGTGTGAGGGTTTGGGTCTGAAGTTTTTGAATGGCATTGAGGAAATGGTGTTTGGCCAGGGGGAGTAAAATAGCATTATATGCCATGCTTTTTTTTCTATTCTTCTGGACCTAACCAAGTACTGTGATGTACTTACAGCTGTAATCCCCTGCAGCAGGAGGGGAGCGTAGGCTCTGACAGATCTGTGCCACATCTCCAGATTCAGCATCCTCCATCGAGCACAGCAAAAAACAGAGGAATTGTATAAAGGATTCATGGTTTGAAGTTGTGTTGGATGCAAAGAAAACAGTAGTTTCTCTTAGAAATGGATAACACTGCTCTCTCTCTGACAACAGCATTTTATTTGCATATTGGTATTAACACTGTTTTCCAGATACCTTATGAGGAAATCCTTTATCTTTCTTGTAACGAAGAGTTTGTGTCTAGAAGGACATAAACCACAACTGAGTATCTTTGACATTCTTTTTTTTTCCTCTCAATGTGTGGATGGTGTGATTTTGAGACAGTGGTGGGTAATAGAGATGTGCGCTTGCAGACTGTTTGCAGGGATCACAAAGAGCTTTGTGGACCATCCACCTGATCTTCATTTTGCTGTCCTTTCAGGGCTCAGGTAGATACGGAATGGTTCAGAAGAGCCTGTGGCTGCTAGATGTATAGCTTGAAATTAATGCCATTATGAAATGGGGAGACATCTCAAGTCTTCAATTTTTCTGGATCCTATATTTGAGAGAGTCTAAATATTTGTAGCCAGAAGTACATGATAGATAGCCCATGTTTTTGTCATTGAAAAGCACCTGCAGAAGAGGGTCTTCTTCCCCTGAATATTTTTCAGGAGGGGAGACCAGCAATAACTACTCACTTAAAAAAAAAAACCAACTTGCACTGGTTTGTGGTGCAGTTGTACCACATCAGAAAATGTTAAATTCTGTCCATAAAAATGGTTGTGCTGCTACAGTTATATTAGTGAAGTTAAAATGGTTATATCCCCTTTTTGTGCATACAGTTGTAGCAGCAGAAAGATGCATTATACTTCTGGTCAGGAACATACATTGGTATATAGTCCTGAGGAACTAACTAATCATTTCAGACTTTTGTTTTCTAAGTAAATATTGGGGATAAATGGGAACCAATAATATGCTATTATAAAATTAATATCTAAGAAGAAGGTGACATATGCCAAGTCCCATTAAGACAACAATAGAAATGAGCAGAGGGTTTATTAACTGTATTTTAAATACACATACATCAGACAGTTTCTTGAATATCCTCTTTCAAGGAAAGTGAGTAATGAAATCATACGTTAAGTGTATCAATCAGCTTCAATACTGTTTCATTTTTAACTTGTTTATTGTCTAATTAAATGCTACTATACTCAAAAGGCTGGTTGCTTCATCAGTAATTCTAGTAGTCTTTGCTATGGCTCCTTCAGGTATTTCTAATATTGCTGTGATAAAATCTTAGTTTCTAAAATGAGTTTCCTATTTTTATGGAAATAAAATAGGTGAAAATAGGACAAAAAAAAAAAAAAGGAAAAAAAAAAAAAAAGGAAAAAAAAAAAAAAAGGAAAAAAAAAAAAAAAGGAAAAAAAAAAAAAAAGGAAAAAAAAAAAAAAAGGAAAAAAAAAAAAAAAGGAAAAAAAAAAAAAAAGGAAAAAAAAAAAAAAAGGAAAAAAATAGAAAATAAAAATGTAACAGAAATGAGCATCTGTTGTTGCAGCCCAGAATCTTCAGGAGGACATTTAATTTTATACTGTACAGAACAACAGATTATATAGTAAAGGCCTTCCTTGGCTAATAAAAGTAGTAGACTTTTAGCAAGTTAGTCAGTGTAACTAGGAGGACTATTTTACTATTTTAAATTTCAGTCAAGTTTTTTTTTAATAAGTTTTATGTGTTACTGAATGTCCTCATTGTGAGACATATAATCCAAGCCTCCTTGCTGCTTCAGAAATTCTGGGCCGCCTTTTATTAGGGAAAGGGTAAAAGTTCAGTTTATTGCAAGCTGGCATGCAGTTTGTAGAAGAAATATGTTGATGTGTCTGAACTGCTGAAGTGGCTGATTTCAGAGGAGGCTTTTGGCAGGTGCTTGAGATGTTGCTGCCGTTCTCTTTACTGAAACTGTTCAACATGCTTGAACCTCCCAGTTGGCTGAGCACAGATAGTTCACTTGCTCCTTCTAATTCCTTGGGTTGCAGTGTGCTGTTTCCCTTGGAAATTGGTTTCTGATTGTCAAAACTGCACGGTCCATTCTTGCAGTGGGAAGGATCCCATGTAACCCCTTGACGAGGGACCTGCACCAGGCGGTGAATTCCCAGGTGGGTGCGCCATGGTGAGTTGTCTTGGATGTTGTTGCCACTGCTGCTCATCTCCAGCCTGACCTTTCTGACAGGAATGTGTTCTGTAAATGACTTTGATCTTCCAACTTTTTTATTAATTAAAACAGGATTGACCATTGGTTCTGGGAGAGCAGATTCATGTTCACCTACAAAAGAAATGCATATATGCAGATTACTGTGGTGGCAAAAATTTAAGTGTGTCATTTCTGTGGCATAAGCTGAAGAGCTTTCACAGATAACTTTATTTGTACTCTTTCTGTCTGTGGCAAGAGCAGTGCAAGTTCTTTTGATGCCAGGTTATGGAGTAGAAACATTTCATGCTTAGTTTTGCAGTTCTGAGGACAAAAATGATGCCCAAGATGTAGTCAAATGAAAGTGGGTATTTATCAAGTCAATATTGATCTAACCGGTACTCTAAGACTCATTAAGAACACAGATTGAGAATTGGCTTTCAGTAATTATTTGCTTGTAAGCAAAAAATTGTTAAGGTGAGCAGGGATTTGGTCTGTGTGTTGGTGGGAGTTGTGATTTGAAAGACAAAATGTTCTGTTTGATACTGTTTGAAGTTTGTAGGCACACAGCTTAAAAATACTGACTGCTTCTAGATTAAACAAATTGTGAATGTCTTTCTTCTTAATGAGGCATTTCTACCTCCATCTTAATGAGGGATCATCAACATATAAAGGGTTGTATTTTTTACTGCAATTATACTATTTTAGCCAGTATATAAGGTGTAAAGTAAATAGCTTAACACACTAGTTTTGCCTTAATGGTCACTTAGAGGAAACATCTGCTTGCTCCTTTAATGGTATAGAGTAGCTGTAACAGAGAGAGAAGGCCTGGTCAGTATGAAAGTTACTGTTAGAAATGAGTAAGATATTAGGGACAGAAATGCTAATGATACTTTAATTACATGCAGCAGCTGTCAAATTATGGAACAGGACTGGCTTTCTGTATCTTAATGAATAGGAACTGAACCTTTGAAGATAAACAGTGCTGTTGACACTGGAAATGTTAATGAAATACACTTCAGTTAGTATAAAAATAGTTTAAAGTGGGAGTTGTGCAGAATGCTGACCTTGTTCACAGGGTTGAGTTATAAGAACTATCTGTTGCAGTATGAGCTACAAAGCATATTCAAGTGAAAAAAGTAGACATAGAAGAGTGCTGTTTATATTCTGAAACAGAATATCTGAATAGCCATTTTAAAAGAATTGTAACCCTGTGTTTGAAATGAAGCTACTTTGAATAGCACTCAGCCTTTAAAAACCAAAACACAACAGCTTAACTTCCCCCTTTATAACTGTCTTTCATACCACCTTTACAAGGAAATATTTGAAGATGTGAGACCCAGCTGATTTAGTGGCAGTAAATAAGCCTGTACAACATAGCTTTGGCTAAGGAGGGGCTTTCAGTACTGTCTTTGACTCCACTGCTGAAGCAAAAACACCAGCAGTGAATTTTTTTTTTTTCTGCTCCCTGGGTTGCCCACGTAGGGTTGATCTGATAAGAGCTGTTTTTCAGCATGGCTCTGGGAGTGAGAACTGTGTCAGCTCACATTTTCCTCTCTCCTGTGCTGTTCCCAGGAGAAAAGAGACTAAAACATATGCAGAGCTTAGAGATGTAGATGTGTTTGTGCATGTGTCTATGCATGAAGTTTGCTAACAGAATTTCATAGGGTGACGCCATTCACAGAGATAAGAACACACCATTCCTCTATCATGGAACAGTCAGAATCAAAGTTATCACTAGACTTTCTCCAGGAAATTAAGCTGAGCTTGGGTGGCTGCAAGATGTCCACTTGCAAAATAGATCCTGCAGTGTTCTGCAGAACAGCACAGTACAGCACCAAGCTACAAAAATTAGGGCTTGTACTGTGCATGCAAGAGAAGAAGCAAGAGGGTAGAAGTGAGAGGCTCTGAGGTGATGCAGCTTTGCATGTTCCTGCATATGTAGTTGCACTCTTGACTGAACTAGCATTGATAGGCAACATCAGGTTTTATCTTGAAGCTTAGGAACTGGTCATTAGAAGGATTACAATCTGGCTTGAGTTGATCAGAGAGTTCACAGTAATGCATCTAGTCCAGTTCTAATAGTCTGGACTGGTTTTGATTCCTTGGCTACAGGTGCAGCACACAAAATGGAGCAATGATCTCTGATACAAATGTGAGAGTCTTGAACGATGGTGTGTTGAATTAACGCATATTTGGCACTTTCTGCACTTGTAAACAAAGCTTTAATTAGACATATCTTTGGTCTGTTTTATTTTCTTGTTTTGTTTGGTTGTTTTTTAACTTGTTCATAAAAGCTTTATTTACAGTTTGGCCTTTTGATTATGCTGTCAGAGCTGGATACTTTTAAGGTGCTGGAGTGAATAAAGTTAATCTGATTTCAACTTGGCTTGGGAAATTCTTGCAAGAGATTTCTTCAGTCAGAGCCCCAGTGTTTATTCTGCTGTGACTGTGTGCACTGAATGCTCCATTTAATTCCTAAAGTAAATACTGGTTTTCAGCTTCTTAGCCAATAAATAATGAATACATTGCTGTACTATCCCCTAGCTGGTGACTTTCAAATCTTATCATGCTCTTTGTTCTTAACTAATCAGGAACAGGCAGAAGCAGAAACATGGCTGTGTGTATTGGGGAACAAAAGAGTCTTTCAGGTGACATCTAGGTTACTAAACCACCAGTCAAAAACCTAGAGAAGTTAGAGAATCTTAAGTTCTGTTGAAAGGTCCACAGTGTTTTCACTGACAAACAGGTAGTGACGTACAAAGCTAAAAGTCCTCAAGGAAAATTGGAGTTACCATTCCAACTGTGGTGCAATAAACCTGAAATGCTCAAAATTCCTTGAAATTGAAAGACATTGAAAAGACATTGAAAGACAGCTGGTCTGTCCAGCAGAAACACTTTAGGTTTTACTAGTTAGAATAGAGACCTTTGGCAAGGATTTTTAAGACTATGAAAGACTGAAGGTGCCCTCCTTCCATAGTGTTTGAATCTCATGAGGTTTTTGTGCTTTGCCTCTGAGATTTGTGTGCATGTGTGGGGCTGTGGTGGTGCTCCTGTTGTCATCTCGTTCCCAGCCCAGCCATAATCTTAGCCTCTAATTACGAAAACAATTTGCTGCCAGTACAATAATACTGATACCTATATGGACTGCCTTTTGGTATTAGCTGGAATGTCTGGAATGTCTGTTTAGCTTGTAACTTGAGGAGTGTAGGCTCTCCTGATATGGCAGTGTTCATTTCTGCTTGACAAGCTCTTGGAAACTGGTGCATAAAAAAGGCTAAAAGTGCTGAGTTATGTAATAGGTTTTCCCAGCTTCCAAACCATAGGAATGTGCAAGATCAACTTTCACAACATTGAGGACTCAGCATAAAAAAATTCCTAAACTTCAGCTGCTTCCAACAGTAAAATTAATCCTTTCCACACAGGTTATTTAAAGATAAAAGTTCATTGCAGCGGGTCATGTGGTTTTATGGCTGTTCTGGGTTCTTTGTGTGTATGTGAAAATACTTGCATGTGAGCTTTTAGCCCACTAAATTTTAAACTACCCAGAAACTGTGCAGTCCTACTTTCTCAAGTCTTTTCTTTAACCTTCAAATAGTGTCCTTGCAAAAAGTCTGCTCTGATTACATTCATTGTATGTGAAGCTTCCTTTCAATTTAATCTGAATACAGACTTCTTCCTTCCATTAACTGACTTACATTTTTGCTATAGCTGATTAGATGGGCTGTTTTATCTTCAAGTTAGTTGTCTTTTCATACCTGATAAAATAACCTTGTATATCTCTATATATGTTACAAGTTTAAATTTTTGATGTATGAATTTCTAGCCATTTGGTTGAAAGAACATTGACAAAATGAATCTGTTCATCATTATGTGTTTTTTCAGTTGTTTTAATGAGGTAGTCTGACACAGACAAAAGCCAGAACTGCTGAAAAATGTAGAGGAAGGTGTAATGAATGAAATAACCTAAGTTTTCTATTTGTTGAGCTAAATAATAATATGAGGTGAACAAAGCATATTTTTCATATTGCAGTTAGATTCGGAAGACAAGTTCAGTAATTGACTTAGTATTCTCAATATCACTTTAAGTTGGAAAGTAAATGAAAATACATCAGTATAATATTGTAAACAGTCTAAACATCTTCCAAGTATTCGGAAATTTCTTATATAAAATCTGCTTGACATAGCAGGTAGATGAGAGTTTCATGTTGTTGTTTTTCTGTTTATGTATTTTCCAAGCAACATGCAGCGAGAACACTTCCAAGACAGGACCTCTGGTTCAAAGCTTGTATCTTAGTTACCCACTATGACTCTTAGTGTAAGTTACTTAACAAAAACCCAACTTGTGCTAGTCACTTGATCTGTGCTATTGCTTCCTGTAGTCTTGTAGAACATATTTCTTTACACAGATAAAGAAGGGAAAAAGAGATGACGTAGAATTGCTTGTTCTGATGAAGCATTCAAGAGAGCAGAAATGTTACAGAATACATTGCACAAATGTGATGATAGGCATGAAGTATATGGCTCTTGTAAGACTTACCACTTATGCTTAGAATTTTATTTTGCTGACATAAAACCTGTAAAACCTTACCTCAAATACATTCGTTTCAAATTAATCATAGTGTTCCACTGCTGTGAAGCTGATATACACATAAGAACACCTTTCAGTGAGACAAATAAAACCCAAAAAATTACAGAAAATGAATTCACTTTGTATCTCTCTTGAAGCTGAGCATAAAAAGAACAAAGCTGCGAGTTATTAAAGATTTAAAGCAATAGTCTTTACATCCACATTTGCATTGTTTCCTATAAATATGAGCATACCTGTTTTAAAGACAATAATGTGTGATTGCAGTTTTTGCTTCTGTTTTAAATGGTCATACTGCTCCTCAAGTAAGCTTACATCCATCTTGGTTGGCTGCTTATCGTGATCTGAAGCCTGTTGCTCTGAGGTATGAGTCACTGAAAAAATACCAGTCATGTATTTGTAAACCTTCACCATCTGTTCCAACAAGGAAGAAAAAGTCATGCAGAAGCAGGACATTTCCTTCATTGTGTTGGCAAAAAATGCAAATCAAGTATGAAGCATCTGATATCTTCCTAAATAAAGAGGTAACTTTCTTCTAAGTGCAGTGACTTCTTTCAGAGGTTGTGTGGTCTATTCTGAAGTTGGGGATTTCAGTCAGCTTGTTTTCATTCAGTGCGTCTGGAGCAACTGCATACAGAGGTCAGGATTATAACTGGAGAGCTGGACTGAATGTTGACTTAAGGTTGTGAGCGTATGAAGCTTTGCCAAACAAAACAGTGAAATACAAAACCTCATTGAACACAGTCAGGTGCACAAAGGGCTGGGTAATACTGGTTTATGTAGTAATGTTAATTCTTAAAGGGATGCTGTCGTGGTGACCTGCCCAAGACAGTAGTTCCACCAGCGAAATCTTCCCTCAGTTTTCTTGCCATTTATTTTGTCTTTTTCCCTTTCACACTCTGTTCCTTAACTTTCATCCAGGTTCATTCTTGCCTCTGCTTCTTGGGGCAGTGGGCTGGGTGTGGATTATTTGTTGCAGCTTACTACTTTTGTGCTTATTGCTCCCTTTTAAGAATGTGGTAAGAGTATTCTGGCCTGGGTGCAGAGTCAAAACAGCATGTGCCAATGGAAAATGGCATTGGGAGGCTAGAGATACAAATGCCTTACTCTGACTCATTCAGTTTTTCTGCCTTCTATAAAATGAAGTAAACTATAGAAGTAATAATTCATTTACTGAGAACTGAACAAGCTCTTAAAATGCATGGTTTAAAACTGTACATGTTAAAATACTATTGAATAATGAGGCAAAAAATGTAAAACAATTGATCATATAAAATAAAATATGAGACTTTGTCTGGACTAGGAACTGCAAGTTTCTTTTCCTGAAATAGGTCCATCTCATATTCCTGCAAGAGCCCAAGAGTAGTATGTGAAAAATAATGCAGTTAAACAGTAGTTTTAATATAATAGTGCATCTGCTAGTTTCCTTGCAGGGAAAAACATTGCATAAAAAAACATTGTGACACAGCAGTGTGTGGAAAGAATACTGGTGTGCTGCATTTTTCCAGTTACTGGCAGAAACTATGTGATGATTTGCATCATAAATGATTTACTGAATCAGGGCTCAAATCCTGCAGATCTTGGAAATCCCTTTGGAAGTTGTGTGTACACATGTGACAAGACTCTAGTTATGTAGTGCATGTAGTTCTGGTAGGGCTCAGCAGGCTCACATGTGTAAGTCAGCTGTAATTCACTTAATAATATTGCTTTGCCTTCCCAAATGTTGTGTCTTGCAAATCATGTTGCCTGCTTCACCTGCAGTCTTTTTCTGCCTTTGCCAGGGAAAGAACAGCAAACACAATACTTTTGTCAGCACTGTAGATACATTTCAAGTTGGCTTCTCTCTCAACCCTGGAAATAAGCAGGTGTCATGTTCTGATGTATCATGGCTTTGGTTGATGTTCAGCCTTCAGTAGTGACAAACACCTAGTGCTCTGTAGAAAGGAGTCCCTCAGTTGCCTTGTTTGTGCAGTGTTTTGAATTGTTGGCACATGGAGTCCTCCCTTGGACCTTCAGGCAGCTGGTTTATACATTGGGGCAGGAGATTTAATTAACCTCATACAAACATTAATAATGGTCATAAAAGTTAACCAACCTTTTTAAAATTCCAGTCACACTGTTTGACTTGCTGACCTCCTGCGAAAGTGACTTGTGCAACTTGGCTATGTGTTGCAGGAAGAATTACTATGATAGCATCCTTGAACATGAAATATAGGCTCTGTCTTAAAAGAATGTGCACTTATCTTCTCATTAGAAGAGCATTTAAAGTATAATGAGTTTGTATCTTGTCAGAAATTATGATTTTTAATTACTTGTACTATACCATTCCCTCAGGATCATGGAAAAGCCATCACAGTTCGTTACACAAATGGGTTATATGAGGCAGTCTCTTCCCAAAGTTGCATGGGTGAGCAGCAAAATCAGAAACCAGGAGAAGAACCAGATGCCTAGTGAAATGATGTGAATGGGTCTGGGTGGTACAGCAGATTGTTGGAACCGAGGACAGAATCAGCTTTACGTTTTGTTTTGCTCAGCCAGTTCCAGGGACATTGCAGTTTGTTGCCTCTTCAGGGAAAGCTTGTGGACAAGGCATCTTTATTCAGTATCAAGGGGTGTGTAAATACATGTTTGTCTTTATATATTGATTGTGTGATTTATATATGATTGTGTGTGTCTGCTTTGCAATGAAGGTGTATGTGTCTGTGTGTATATATGTACACATATGTACATATGTGTGTTTTGTGAATAATTTGCAACCAGGATATGATTAATAAAATGAGTTGCAGGTCTAATCTACAAGATACCACAAAATACATGGGGTTAACTGTAGTGTTGATGTGTAGTGAGCTGCTGTAACTAATCCTTGTTATGCCACTAAGATAAACTTGAAAATGGGTTACTCATGGGTTCTGTTCTTACACCGAAGTGGAACCACTTCGTTTGTACCCCTAGCCTGTTTAGGTATTCCTAGTAATAATAATAAAAAATATTCATATTTTCAGACATTCACACAAAATTATCACTTCTGTTTCAATCAGTCAGGCCTTCAGTCTTCTGTGAATTGAGTTACTTGGATCTGCAGACCACTGTATACTTATAAAATATGCAGCAGGTGGCACTATTGGAGTGGTATGACTATCTTTGCCTTAGTCCTGAAATGATAGAGGCCCCCATTTGGCTTGTAGGTTGCAGACAATGATAAGCAGTCAAGCCATTTCCTAGCAGTGGTACATGTATTTCCTAACAGTGCTATAGGCTCTGAAAATTTATTGCCATGATTAGGTTTGTGTAAAACCTTGTCTTTCTTTAATTGAACAAACTCCTGTCAAAAACGTAATCTGCAAGTGATTTTTTTGTTTGATTATCCACTGAAGTCTGAAGTGCCATATTTCCCTTAAGTCTGTTCTTCCAGCACACAATAGAAGCAATTCTTCCTTTCCTTGAGGTAAAAATATTTGAGAATACTTCATAATCCAAAAGCAATGACTTTTAGAATTTGAAGTAGATGTTTACTGCTCTTGACCTTGGTTGCAAATTCTCATTCAAGCAGATGTGACTAATTTTGTCTTGTACTAATTTGTGAGCAGCAAATCAATTTTTTTATTAACAAAATTGTTTGGAGGACCTTACAGGAATAATTGTTCATTTACAGAGAATTAAAAATGCTCATAATGGTTAACTATCTGAATGTACTTCCTGTAACACTGGATTTTACTGCACACCTGGGACCAGAGGTACATATGATAATTCTTGTTGTTCATGTGCAGAACTATGGACATGTCCAACACTGGTCATGTGGGTTACAAAGATAGAATACAAATATCCATAGATTTTAGTTGCCACCAGAAAATCAAAGTTACTGTCATAACCCCCTTTCTCTAGCTTTCTATACTGTTTGTTTTTTTTTTTTGTTGTTGTTGTTATTATTTTAAATGCAGCCTTGAAGTGTTAGATACTGACTATTTTGTTGTTAGAAAAATGTAGTAACAAAAAGAAAGGTAGAAAGAGGGTCGTTGCTGTTATTTGGGTTCCAGACAGTATTAGCAGAATCAATAGTAACTGTTTACCTGTTAATGAGATTTTTGATAAGAACACATATATCTCTATTATTTGAAAGCACAGCCTTAAAGCATGCTACAGTGAGGGACTAGTTAAGTAGTTAGAGCACAGGACTTTCTGATGATGCAAGATCATTTTTGGTGCTTTCTGCATATCCATGCTGATGGGATCAAGGAGCCTACAATGCAAGATGTTTCTTCTGACCTGATCTTTCTCGTGCCTTCAGACATGAAAAGTATATCTGGTGCTGGTGCTACCAGTTCCCTTTGCAGAACTACATTCTGTTTTTTTTTTATTTTGGGTATGGGAAATGCAATCCCGCTGAAATCACTGGATTCATCTTAGTCAAATGGAATTGTGCTTGTTTTGAGGTGTTCCATGCAGGTGTTCTGTATGTGTGTTTTGTGCCTGGCATAAGCAGCATTTAAGTCTCTGTTCTGTCCAGACTCTGTTGGTGCTGATGATTAAGTCGTCTTAACTTGGAGCGTTACTTGCTGTGGAAAATAAACTAAAATGATGAAATTTGCTCTGTTAGAAGGCTGCTCACTGTGTTGGTTTGTCTGTATTATTACTCCCTCTATGTTAAATCAAGACTTAGGGTCAGAAGTTGTTAATTTTGTAGTTCTGCTGTCCTTGCCTTATTCCCTTTTAGAAGTGACAGGGTGCAGAGACAAGTCTAAGAAGAAACTGAAGTTATTTATCAGAGGTTTTAAATAAATAAACCCTGACATCTTTTCTTACCGTTTCCCTTGCTTCCTTCTTAGTTCTAGAGTTTAAATTAGTGTGATAAACAAGATGGTTAGGCTTAATCTACTTTGACCTCATAAAGCTGTTGCTGAGAAGAGGATGAGAGGGAACTGAATGGTTTTCAATAGCCCTATTCAGAGCATTTTGGAAATTTGTTCCTGGCTCCCTGATCCCACAAATGTGTTAAATTCCAGTTGCTGATAAGGAGAATTCACATTTCTGGTACTGCTACTAAATATGGTGTTATGATGGCTACAGCTCAGGGAGGTGACAGCAGCCTGTCTTTATTTGTTTTTCCAAGAGACATAATATGCATATATGAACTCTGGGAGAATTTCAAGATAGGGTCTAAAATAAATTGGTAAACTCTATAAATGTTTGCCTTGATTTTTCCATCTGTAAACTACATTATTTTGATTCATTCTTAATTGCAAAATGATTTTTGATCCTTGCAGGATGGTGCTGAGAAGTGCAAGGACTGGCCCTTATTAGTTTCCACTTCAGGCATTGTTTCACTAGGGATGAGTTTATCTTTGGTTGTTTTTAATCAATAAAATGTACTTATCTGTAAGTGGAGTTTGATAAGAATCGAGTACAGCATGAAAGAACTGGTTAATCTGTTGTTAATTAAAAGTTTTATCTGGATGACAACATCTTGCTTCTGAGATATTTTCTTTTGAGCATTAGGACACAAACCACTTCAGTATTCATCTGCAAGGAAATCTGCAAGTATATAAGTTCACTTTAATAAGCCTTACAAACGACTCTAGCTAAGATCATTCTCCAAAGAGGATGGTTAAGTACTATTACTATTGTGAGAATGAATATGGACTTGAAGTCTGTGCAGAGGAGGAAAGTATCCTAAAAATAATTTGCTATTCAGAAACATCCTTCACTTCACTTCCATGCAGAGATCTCATGAGGAATTTGTGCTGCTGCACTTCATAATCACTGGTAGCCTAATTGAGTCAATGAAATTACATCTGTAAAACTAGAGTATGTAAAACCAGATACAATTCCACAGTGCCTGATTCAGTACCCACTGAAGTCAACACATACTCTGCTGAATTCAAAGTAAGTGAAATTGGAGGATTTTATGTACATGATTAAATAAAAGCTGCAAATTGACCAATACCTCTGAAACTAACAGTATAATTGAGATTGTGTAGTTGAGATGTCATTAAATTTCTTCCTTATACCCATTGTTCATATACACACACATGGTTTTAGATGGAATACTGAGCCAATTCTTCATGAGGACCTGAATTGGTTAATCCACACCTGGGATTTTGAATATGCACATATCAAAAGTTAAATCAAGCAATAAGTTTGTGGAATAATTACTGTACCTAAATAAGCTATGTCTTCAGTCTCCACGTAACAACTGTGGACAGGCTTCCTCTTGTGGAACTGATGCATATAGTTTTTGGTGGATCTTTATACATTCATCCATTCACTGTGATCAGTAAAATTACAGCAGAGAAAAGCCACCTTGATCCATTGCTTTTAAACATCAAGTACTTATTCTTACAGAATGAATAATGCAACTCCCCACAGCATCTGGAGGTATGGACAAACACAATGGTTACCACAAAATCATGTGCAAAACTAGCTTCAACAGATAATTTGCATACTTAGGGAAGTAAGAAATGTTTCAGGTTATAATGCCAGCTCAATAAAAAGAACAGCAAGTTCATCTTTTAATTTATGGGACTGTGGTATTTTATATTATCAGTACTTGGTTAAACATTGCTGGAGATTTTGTGATAACAGAGTATCTGCAATGCTAAGTAGAAAGGGAGTGACCTTTAGAGCATTGTCATTGTTCACATATCTTTCCAGCAGGTAAGGCTAGTGTTCATACTGAGATTTACTTATTTTTTTAGGTGATGTGTTAGTGTGTTATTGTTGTGTTACTTGGAGCTTAATATTGTAAACATCTCCCACCTAACTAGCAACACTGCACATGACTATCAGGTTACTTGGCAAATAGGTTGGCATTTATCTGACCCAGCTTACTATGTTTAATGTTTCCGAGACTAAAGAACCAGAAGATTTCTTACTGGGAGGAGGATAATTGTGCCAGCAGGCCTAGCAGTGTTAGGTCTAACATGGGCTGCTGTGCTTGTGTTGCATGTGCAGAGACTCCTACTTGGTCCCATTTTTTCTTCTATGCCAACCTTTGCTCATGCAGGAATGAGAAATACCTGTTTGGGACAAAGAAATATATGGCTGTTCTGCTTCTCAAAATATCTGCTGAGGTGCCAAATATCTACTGCTGGAAGCAAAAGGAGTGGTGGCTTTGTAGTTGTCCATGGACTTCTGTTACTTCCTGTGAAGGTGTACTTCCACATCCCATCAAATTATGTAGCAAATATAAATCAGGAGAACTGGACTGCTGTCAATATAGTCATCCTAATTGATGTCAAAAGTGTGTGCTATCTGTTCTATAGCTTGTTGGCACATTGAGGATGATGTCACGATAATGAAGCATGGCAGTTATGCTGTCACTGGTTTTGTTGGAGTTCATCTCTGTAAAGCTGAAGAACGCAGTTAGTCTCAGTTTATATCAGGGTGGAGCTGAGATCAGAGGCATATTTTGATACTCAGACTACACATTCCAAGTTCCTTCATACTCAGTATGTAGGAATACACTCAAGATAATTTGTTTTATGATGAATTGGAAAGATTGTGCAGTTGAAGTTAACTTGACAGTGGGGGAAGAAAAAGAAGCATTAATTGCCATGCTAGTTGTAACTTATCAAAACAGCCAAGGGCCTGGCAGAGCACAGAAGCTATTGCTTCTCCATCAGGTCAGAAACTAGTTAATAGGAAAAGGGGAATAAACTTGCTTTTCCCTTTATCCTGCTCTATGTGTTTTGAGTGATTAATCTCTGCTCTGCCTCAGGCTGTTAATCAGCAGTGGTGACATTTCAATTCTAAATGGCATTTTGCCCATCCCCTCTGGAAATTCTGGATTTGTCAGGGCTAAACCTTGTTTGCTTTCAAGAAACAGTTTGGCAGTTGTGGTAGTATCTGCCAGTGTAACCTTTACTGCAGAAAGAGCAGCAGCAATGCACTTCCCTATTTTCTCCAGAAAAAACTTGAAGACTGCAAGTAACAACAGTAACATTCCCATTCTGTCCTTTAGTGTACTCTCCTAAACTATTGTCTTGCACCCTTACTCCCAATTTGAAATCTCGTAACACATAGTGGTTGTTCTAGCCCCAACTTTTCTGTGCTATTAAAAGCGAAGTATTTCTTGCTATGCAGCACAATTCTTCATGTCTGATTGCTGAAGGATATAATTAATTTTTATAATCTCCTAAGATTGCTTTACTTGTTTAGAAACTGTTGTTTCCTTTCTACTAATACCACCTTAAAAAATATTAAATCCACTAATGTCTCTTTTTCCGAAGTAATTTATCATTCCTATGATAAATAATTTATTCAGAACTGAGTTCAGTTAATTTTATTTTTTGTGAGTAGTCATTCTGAAAACTGCAACATTTCAAGCCTCAGCCTTACTGTTTATAGGAAATAAAAACAGCCTCTGTGTGTCATTTGATCCCTTGTTGTCTGGCAAGAGTTACACTAACGAAATAATTCTTAGTAACATTTTAAAAACTTTATTTCCTTCACAGCTACTTGGTTAAGTGAGACCTTTGTTCACGACAGGTCCATCCAGCATGAGCTCCTCAGGGCAGAAAAATTCCACCACCACCTGATGGCCATCTGATTCAAAGAAGGCAAACTACAAACGGGTTGACAGTTCTTCCTACCTTTATTTTTAAATGGGCTGGTACTTCAGCTTACTTCATTGGGATGTTTCCTACTTGCAAACTATTCAGACTCTAAAATGCAGGCCAACAACACTGCTTTAGAAGGGATTCCCATATTGGAAACGTTTTCCAGAGTAATTTAAACTCTTGTCTTATTTAAAGATTTTGAGCTCACATTTTTAATACAGGTACAGTCAGTGCAGAGTATTCAAAGGTGATAGAGAAAGACTGGTTTCAAAGTAATTCTATTAGAATGTTTGTTTGCGTTGTAGGTTGAGAGTCTGCAGGATTAATATTTGAAGGGTTTTTCTTTGCAATAATAATTAGAAACCTTGGAAGTCTAAGCCTATGGGAGTTAAGGTTTTGAGAAATCACTGGGAATATTTAAAATATATTTACAATGTTCAGAATACGACAAAATCTAGTGATATTTTAAAGCTTAAAGGAGATTTCAAATTAAGTATTTGTACTGTTAAAACAATTTAAGATCCTGGGCATGCAAAAGCTATTTGACTTCATTAAGGCTCTGCTGAGATACTGCCTTGATTGCAGAATGAAAGCATATTTTAGATGAGCCTTCTTTTGATTAAGCAATTCTGTTTTGCTTGTCACATGTTATGGCAGGCAATGCAAAAACCTGAAGCTTCCCCAAACCCTCCCAACTACAAAATAAAAACCCTAATGAAGCAAAACTTCAGCCCAAGTAACAATTCTGCATATTTATTTATCTTTTTTTATGTAATACCGTGGAAGTGTGCAAACACCACACCAGGACTGGTACGTGTTCATGGATATTAAAAATCCCTGGATTCCTTTGCGCTGTAGTTTGCAGTTGTGTTGGGTTTTTTTTTTTTTTTGTTTTGCCTCCGTTTATCGCGGGTCACTGCAGCTTTTTCGGAGCTTCCTCGCCGGCCCCGGCAGGACCCGGGATCCCACGTTAGCACCGTGTTATTGCTGTGTAGCAGCTGCCGTGCACAGCCCTGGGTTCAGTGAGCCCCGTCCCCTCTGCTCCCCCGTCCCGAGCCCCCATCCCCTATCGCCTCTGCTCCCCCATCCCCTCTGCTCCCTGCTCCCCCAATCATCCCTGCTCCCCCAATTCCTCCGGCTCCCCCAGTCCCCCCTGCTCCCCCAGCCCCCCCCAACTCCCCGC
>NW_009970714.1:1736440-1757278 GCF_000747805.2 Chaetura pelagica | reverse complement strand
CGGCGGGGCGGGGGGCCCGGCGGGGAGGCCTGGGCTGGCCCGCCCGCCATCCCGGCCCGCTGAGCTGGGCGGGCCTTCCCCCTCCCGCAGCTTTTCATCGCCTCTTCTGCTCCGCACAGCCGCGGTTTTGTTGTGCCGGGTTTCCTGGGCGCTGCGCTCGGTGCCCAGGGTGCCTGCCGCGGCTGGTGGGAAAGGATTCCCAGCCCTGCATGTGCGGGAAGGCCCCCGTGGGCTAGAGCAGCTGTGTGAGCTCGGCTGTTGCAGCCCTTCCCTCCTGCCCCATCTCTCGTCTGAAGCTGCACGTCCTGGTTTTCCTCGTCCTGCCAGGGATGCGCTTAATCCCCAAAGGAATTGGGTGGCCCTTTCCTGCCAGCAGGCTGCAGGGAGACCCCTGTGCCTGGGACATCAGGCTGGCTGCGAGCTGGGATTTGCACCCGCATCCAGCTTGTGCGGCGTCCTGGGGTGAATCACAACCTGGATGCTCGGGTTGCTGTAGGCAGTTCTGGTTTGTTGGCACAATTGGGTGTTAATTGCACTGAATAGAAACTCGGGCAAAGCTGTGGATGGGCCTGATAAGTGCAAGAGCATGAATCTCTTCATTATGGCAGTGCTGAAGCTTGGGAGCTTGATAAGACACATCCAGGTTAGGTTGATCAAGTGTTTCTTCAGGAGTTGTGCTGCAGGCAGAAAGCCAGTGAAGCTGCAGTGGGTGAGAGGCATTTTTAGGCTAGTGCAGGGCATCAGATTGGTAATGAGCTGTGCCAGTGCATTAATAATGGCCCTACACTAGCATGGCTGAAACAGGAATGGCCATGTTAGTTGAATACAACTCTTTGACATTACTTAGACTTTGTAGGGTCTTTTTTTGGCTGCTCCTTTTGCAGCAGTTTGCAGTCTTACCCTTTTAAAATTAGGTCCAGAATGTGAGCACCCTTCTTACTTTTCCTCTAGGCTTTTAATGTTTTTCTTCTGTACTAACTGAACTTGAGTGAAGGGAGAGGAGGAAGGGTTGTGGTACTCTCCTAGTTTGTGCTTACAAGAAAGCTCAGCTTTATGGAGTTGGGTGTTTGTGAAGTTGCTTTCCATATGTTGCAGAAACTCAGAATATACTTGTGTAACAAACACCCTCTGAGCTTTGCCAGGCTCAGATTGACCCACCACGTGGGGACTGGGGGAAGTCCTCAAGGTATCCTAAGGAGCTGTTAGGTTCCTTGGTAAGATGGGACAAAAACAAGGAGAGTTAAAAAAAAAAAACCCCAAACATATGGCATCTTTTAAGATACTGTATTCTTTGGAGAAATTGGAAAAAATTAGTTGCCATGATGCAAGCTACAAACCTGATAATTTGCTGTTCTTTAGCATATGCCTGCATCTCAGTCTTGTGTGATTAAGAGGAAGTTGGGGGTGGATGGGTGAGAAACACAAACAAATATAAGTGTTGCTGAATAGGTGCTATGCTGGAAATTAACATCATAACTTCTTCAGTGTAGAATTGTGCCCATACTTTCAGTGAGTTGTATGCGTTGGGGTGGTCCTCTTTCACATGTTGTGTGTGGGAACAGAATTAGTATAAATGAGTATGAAATAACAAATAAAAAAAAATTGTTAGTTTTTTGTTAATATCCTGGTTTTGTTTTATGTCTTCTAGCTGAAAGTCATTGCTATTGATGAACAGCTGAGAGTCATTTATGAAGATAATGTTCATTTTGATAAAGACCTTCCGGAATTTAAGTAAGGCTTTTTGCATTGTACTTAAATGTGAACTTTGGAGATGAGGGTGGCGGGGCTGTTGCCTTATTTGGCCTCATTGATATGTGTGGAGAAGTAGAAAAAGCTCACACCATGTTGATGTTTCACACTTGGCAAGAGTAGTATATGCTGTTGCATTCCTTAGTGTGTAAACATGGCAAGAACTCCCAAAAGGAAATTAATTTTTTAAATCTACCCCAAAGTTTTATAGTATTATATATAAATATACCTCTTTTTTTTTTTTTTTTTTTTTTTTTTTTTTCCCTTTTGGGACTTCAGACTGTGGAGGTGACATGAAAGTAAGCACTGCCTTTGTGTCAGGTTGGAATGCTGTGATAACAGCAAGTAAATTGCATGAGGAGAACTTCTAAAAGGCATTTGGAGACACATTCAGTGGTTCCAAATCTCACAAGAAGATGTAGATGACAGTATTTGTTTACTTCAGCAAAAAGACTAGAATTTACAAATATCATCCTCCATAGGAACAAGTTTCAATAAAACACATTTATTTACTTAACGGTGTAACAGCAAAAAATAAATTTAATCTTATAGGTTCAAGCCACTAACGGTGACAGGAAACTTAGAAATAGTATGGAGCCAGTGAGCAGTATCAGCGTTGGAGTCTATCTCCTATCTTCAGGATTAGAGCATTTAATTGCAAATTATTTACTTTGCAATTGGATCAAACATCTCTTATGTCATCTAGGGGCTGGATTTTACTTTTTTCAACTTTCAAACACTGATTGTGTCCTTGGTCTTAACATAAGAGCATTGCAAACTCTCTTTGCTTATTAATAAACTTGAAGAACTTTGCTTGGCAGGGAAAAAAAAAATCGCTGAATTTACTGAAAGAAAATACTGTTTTTCTGTAGGACCCAAGGTGGAGTCTATATTCACAGTGACAGACTGACAGTCACTTCTCCTGTGCTGATGTGGGTCAAGGTATGAACAAGCTTTATATACTTCAACTTCTTCCTTGCTCTTACTGAAATGGAAATAGTGAATAGTGAAGCAATAGTGAAACTCATCATTCAAATCAACATCGTTCTTTTGCTTGTGTTTTGTTTCTTTTAAGTATTATTCTGTGTCTTTGGTATGCAAATATTAATGTTATCAACAAACACAGTGGAAGTTGCTAACAGTTTGAGTTTTTTAGTTTGTTTCTTCACTCTCTGCTGTTATAGCATTGGATGTGTTGTAAGTTCTTTCCTGACTTTCCCTTATTTGAAAAAAAGGCTACTCTTTTTTTTCCTTGTCTTTTTGTTTCATACACAGCTGTTCCTTTGCCTAGCTTAAATCTGTGTTTTGTAGCATCTGTTACTTGCACTATTTTTTTAGAATAAGCTTTGCTAACTGGTGATGTCTCAACTGGTAAGTGGTTAAATAGCAATTTATTTGGTCATTCTGTTGCCCTGACTAGACTTATTTTAAAATCCAACATTCTTTTCTATTTTAAAATAAGACCTTCCTTGGTTCTGTGCAGATTCTGCAATGCTTGCTCTTGCATGGTATTATGTACATTTATCATACTACTGTGATTTGACCAGTTATTTGAAAGCTCACAGAATCTCCAGCTGGTGATCCACAGTATTTGACAAAAATTTGATAGATTTGCTTGCATTTGGTCTTTTGACCCATAATCATAGAATCATAGAATCATAGAATGGTTGGGCCTGGAAGGGACCTTAGAGATCATCTAACTCCATCCCTGCTTCCACAGGCAAAGACACCTTCCACTAGATCAGGTTGCTCAAAGCCCCATCCAGCCTGGCCTTGAACACTTCCAGGGAGGGGGCATCCACAATGAACAGGAACAATTGTTATTATTAAATGTATAGGGTGTTATAGGTATATAATGTTTCTTGGGAAATTTTGAGGTATTCCCGTAGTTCATTTGTCAAAAGAGTCTGGAAAATACTGATCTGAATGATACTATGTAGAGCTAGATTAATTTTTGGTTTTATACTTCAGGAAAATATAGCAACAACAAAATTAACCTAGCTGCTTAAATTGCTCAAATACACTTGAATTAGCCTTATATTAAAGTTTTGAGCTGCCACTGAGGGAGTGGTACTGATGATGCCTGACATCTTGTAAGATGGGGAGCGGGGTGCGCCCTACGAGGACTTCATAGTTTTCTAAAAGCAAGAACCGAAAAAGAGAATTCTTCTTTGTGTCACTCTTAAAATTGGATTTTTAATAAATTGGAATTCTTTAACTCTTGCCTCTTACTTACGTTTCAAAGAATGGGTCTTTGTGATTCAGCTTGTTTAAAGATTTTTTTTTTTGCCTATGATTCAACTTTTCTTTTATGGCTTCTTACTTAGTAAATTAATTTATGCAGCTTCTTGAGAAGTTCATTGTCATTAGTTAATTTTTCATTATCTTACGATGAACTCTTATCAGTGATAACATGAATTTACTGTTTAATTCCAGAGGTTGTGAGTATGCATAATTTGATAGCTCATTATAGTCATTCTTGATTCTGTTTGTTCTTTTAGGCTCTGGATATGATTTTGGAAAAGATGAAGTCTTCAGGCTTTAACTTCTCTCAAGTCAGAGCTTTGTCTGGTGCTGGCCAGGTTAGTTTATAAAGAAAAACATCAGTCTTACTATATTTCTTCAAAAAAGTATAAGGTAGAGTGATAAATTTCATTTAAAAAATTGTATTGTGTAAGAGCATAAAGACATCAAATGAGACCAAAGCTTCTGTATAAGCTTCCATTAAAAGGCACATACATCAGGGGAACTGAAAACCTGAAGCACATAAAGCAATCCCTAGAAGGTGGTGGGAGTGGAAGATGAGGTTTACAGTGCAGTTGTTTAGATCAGTATGGTGCATAACAAGTCAGTTTCCTGTTGTTTAAATTCTTTATACGTGCAGATTTTGAACTGACTGGGGTCATTTGGAATTTCAGCATATCCAGGTGCTTGTGGAAGTGGGGTGGAAAAAAACAGTGAGGAGCTCAGTTTGCTAAAGGCATAGGAACATCCTGTTGACCAGTTTTTGTTGGCTAGGGTAGAAACCTACCTAAGAAAGCAAAAACTAAATTATGATAGTCTTTGATGCAAAAATGACAAAGATGCTACCATGATGTAGCCTGTAGGGCATAATGCCTTTTTTCTGAGATTTATAAAGCCCATCCTGATGTTTAGCCAGTTAGTCAGTCTCCTAGGACTCTGGTAAAACAAGGAAGTCTTTATAACTTGAACAGATGATACTCAGGGTGAGGACAGCACCAAAGCAATAGCTAATTCTGACACATGATGTTTAGGTTTTTCATCTTGATAAATCTGGGACTGATTAATCAAAACTCTTGCTTTGATCTCCATGTTTTATTGATTTCAGTTGAAAGTTGGAGCAAAGTGTCAGAAAATCATAGCTGGTATCAAGGCTCTGTTAGGAATTCTTCAGTGGAACAGAGGTTAGGGACTGCCAAGTAACTCCAGCTAAGTGAAAAAAGGAAGTGTATTTCCAGATTGCCTGTATTCGAGGTTAGGGACTGCCAAGTAACTCCAGCTAACTAAGTGAAAAAAAGAAGTGTATTTCCAGATTGCCTGTATTGCCTTTATTTTACCTATCCTTTGACAAACTGGGACTATAACCCCTAGGTTATACTTCCAAAAGGTACATAACACCCATGGGAGTGCACCTCCACTCAGGTTCATAACTAGAGATGTCTGAGGCATCTCTCCTGAGAGATGGAGCTTAAATAATCTCAGTGTTATACAGTCTGTTAGTGATGACTGGGGCAGGCATGTCACTGGGCAATGTGAGGGCTGTGCTGGAACAGCACAGTTCAACAGTCTGGTCTGTGGAGCCCTGGCTGCAACTCAAAGAACACTGAAAGAAGTACCTAATGCTATTAGCAGTATAATAATAGTTCCCACTACAAGTTGCTAGAGTTCAAAATCATCATTGTCTCTTGACTTCTCTATTTTCTGGTTTAGTACATTTTGCTCGATCTTAGAAAGTCTTTTAATAAGGCACTTGATTTGAAAAGGTGCATTTTTTTGGGGTCCTACTTTGGAGAGAGTTCTCTGTCCCTTAGAGTTTGAAATTCAGATCAGAATATGAGCTTTGTGGCTTGGGAGGGCATCTCCAACTTCTGTTCCTGTACTTTCTGCAGCAACATGGGAGTGTGTACTGGAAAAAAGGAAGCCTCCAAATTTTAAAGAATGCATCATCTGAACTGCCATTACATGAGTCACTAAAGGTAATGTGCATAGAGGAGCACTGAGGGGGGAGCTGCAGAGTCTTTTTTTCTGGTCCTTTTCTCCTTGTAAGCCTTTCCTTTTGTGTGGCTGAATTGCATGGCCCTGCAGCATGAAGTGAAATATACTGGTTATTCCTTGAGATTCAGGGCTTTTGACATTTCCTTTTCTCCTTAGTAACAGTATATACTGCTTTAAAAGCATAAAGGCGCCAGTGGGAATTCCAGAAGCTTTTGTGTCAATGTAACAGCCTGCTTGTTCTTTTACAAAATGTAACATTTTTTGTAAACTACCTGTAGATGTTTTACATTTTTAATTTATTTGTATTAACAAAAAATTGTGGTGAAAAACACTACAGTACCTGACTTTCCTTGCAGTGTTAGTGATTTCATTAGTCAGATTAATGGAAATGGAATTCAAATGCTCTCTGGTGATGTACTAAGCCTAGGTTGCATTCCCAAATAGTTATGCCAGTCATTTAAGATAATCTGTTAGTAGAGCTGTGGAAAGACAAAATCTGATTGCTTAGAGAGGAGTTCTAAAAAGTGGGGCTAAACTGGTATAAACTAAACTGGCCCAGGGCTTTGGCTACCAAAGGAGTTTACTGAGGTACAGCGGGGTATGTGAAGTACACATTGTGCTGAAGTTTATGTCAGGTAGCAGCAGAAAAAGCCTGTTGCTTCTCTCTGGTATGAAGTTTGGGTGAAACTTTTCACCACTGACCAACATGCTGCCTAATATCTGCTTTCCTGTAACTGCTGAGAGCAGACTAGAAGGCAGCCAGAGAACTGAAATTTCAGCTGATAGCAGGTCTGCTGTATTGCTAATTCTCTAGCAGGGACTTCTGAGGGATCAGACTTACTAATGAAGGATATTTGGTTGCAGGCTTGTTTTTCTGTCAGTAACAGCCCCATCTGGATGGATTCTAGCACAGCTTCCCAGTGCAGTGCTCTGGAGAAGGCCGTGGGGGGAGCACAGCACCTAGCAAGCATGACAGGTTCCCGAGCCTATGAGGTAAGGAAGGGGAGGGGAGAAAGTCCCCAGCAGAGTCTTCTGATAGAAGCAGTTCTGCCGTTACAGGGATACCACAGCAAGTAATGATCAGACATTACGTCCAAAAGAATTTTTTAAGAAACTCCAGTGATACTGTGCTTTGCAATAGTCTCACAGAAGGAGGTGTGGAAATTTTAAAGTGAAATTAGGCAAACCCTGGGGATTTGGCTGCAGGAAGCAGCTTGGGTGAGCTGTTGCATTTGGCCAGTGGTTCTGAAAGGCAATGTTTGGTGGCCTTGCTTACAGTTTCAGGGCCTAGTTCTCCCATGGGAGCTCCTGTGCAGCCACATTTCCATTGGGATGGCAATCCAATTTGTGTTAAAAGTTTACTTGGGGTTTTGCCACCCTGTTTGTGGATCACTTCTCTAGGTTACTTCTGGCCTTCTCTGAAGGCTCACAAGCAACTGTTGACCTAAGAGAAGTGAGTTTTAAAAGGTTGGGATGCTATCAGAGAGTACTCTGTCATTTGTCTCCTCCTGGAGCTTATTTTTCTTGTCCCTATGACAGTCATGGAGAGGGGCTGCCCTCCAGGTATCCCAGCACCTGTCTGCTCTTAATGTTGGTTCAACAGAATAAGGCTCTAACCTCTCAAGTTGCTGATTCTGTTTTTGAAGCATCATGCAATGGACAGTTTTGAAATCAAACTTCATGCACCACTAGCAGTTTATTTTTAACTTGTTAAGGATTAAGGTTTCAGTGTTAAATATTGGTTTGTTTTTGGTTTTTTTAATACACGGATGAAAAATAATTATGC
Organism: Chaetura pelagica; assembly: GCF_000747805.2. Classification (NCBI taxonomy): domain Eukaryota; kingdom Metazoa; phylum Chordata; class Aves; order Apodiformes; family Apodidae; genus Chaetura; species Chaetura pelagica. The sequence continues at coordinate 1,749,507 of NW_009970714.1, read as the reverse complement.
TTACGACTATCAATAGCTTGTGCTGAAGTTGCTTCTTTAAGTATGAAACACCCTGCTTTGCTCCCAGTTCACCTGCCTTGGAGAGGTATTTTGATTGGGTAGCCTAAACCTCATCAAGGATATGAAGGCAGTGTTTGAATTGTGCTGGTTGCTGTGCACAGAATATGTGTGATTCATTCCATTAAACTGTCATTTCTGCAATGTAAGTTATGGATAGTAATGCTTTTTCACATGCCTTTTTTTTTTTTTTTCCAAAAGGGTGAGAAAATTTCTCAAAATGAGACTATTTTTTCCAGCTTGTTTAGTGCAGATTGCCTGCTGTGCACTGACTTTCATCATGCATCAGGCAAATTAAATATCCAAAGTGCAATGTACTGAACTCATTACACAGAGTTAATGATTATTGACTCCATTGAGGGTTTGTGTTTCTAAGCATTTGCATTTCTTTCTCAGCGTTTTACAGGAAACCAGATAGCAAAGATTTACAGCCAGAATCCTGAGGTCTACATGCAAACTGAGGTTGGCACACCTTCAATACACTTCTTGGAAAACATAGTTGAAAATATTTTAAAAATAATTTTGTGGAGACGTCAGGCTTCTTTTTGGTAAAGAGCATTTTGATTCTTGTGTTTGGTTTTAAACTGAAAATTGTAAATTAGATTTAAAAAAAAATTGTTAATCATTGGGCAGATAAATCTGGAGTCAGTTCTGTCTTGAATGTTACATTTAACACAGTGGACTCCATTGGATCTTGCCTTTGTGGGAGAAGTCTAAAAAAGACAGACTTTCATTTGCGTGGTAGCAAATTGTATGTACAGCAGTTTGAACACAAGTGAGTAATTCAGCACACAGTTGGTATGTTCACACTTGGAACTGGCCATTTGCATGCAGGAATGTGATTGCTCTCCCAGATAAAGGTGGCATCCATGTGGATCTGTGTAGGAAAAAGCCTGAAATTGATTTTTAGACTTCTTTAATAGTGTTTTTTTCCCTTGAGGAGCTGCTTTGATTATCTTATTACAAATGAATTGCATTGTGTAGTTGTTTTCCATCTGATTTTTCATTTTCAGAAATTAGCTTGCATTTCCATTATTGTTTTTAGTTTTTTGAGTCTTCATCTGGCTGTGTTTGAAATGCCATGCTTTAAAGCAAGGTGGAAACTCTGTGCACACATGATGTAAATGAGAGAAGGGCTCTGTCCTGTGATTAGAATGCGCCAAACATCCAGACCAGTGAAGACAGGCTGCCTGTGTTTTTGTATTACTGCAGTTCTGGATAGTATTGATCATAACCTTTTAGTGGCTTTTAAAATTGGACTCCTTGGGGACTTGATGAGGAAGTGAGTTGCAAAGTTGACTGTATTTTTTTGGGACAGTGCTGCTTTTTTTCCATTTTTTTCCTTCTAAGTACATGTTCCATAACCTTTATGCTAGTAAGTGATAGTATGAAAAGAAGAACACTAGCACAGTCTGATTTTATGTTTAAGACTAAATTTGGAGAATAATATATTAGTGGAGGGGAAGTGGGTTTGTGGAACTGAGGACTAGTCAGATCAAGCTCAGATTTTGAGGGCTAGTTACGTTGATGGCCCCTTTTAGCAATAAAGGATATGCAAGATACATTCCAGCACAAAATATCTCTATGTTAGAGTTGCTCTTGGGAACCTTCAGGAAGCAGCTCAGCAGTTTCTACAACGTGGAGGTAGATGTTTTTCCTTCTCTAGGTCAGCTTGCTAAACTAGTGGATTCACAGTTTAACTTCATCCTTTTCCTTCCATTTCAGGCAGCTAGTACCCGTTGGGGTAACACAGAAGGTAGGCCTTTGTTATCTGAGCACAATGTGATATATTCTTGGGGAGAGACACATGAAGAACAAGTGCATCGTTAAGTTTCCTGGCCATTATAACCACTTTTTAGAGCTCTGGCTATAGTCTGTCTTTGAATGCTGTGTGAAGCAGCAGTTTTATGATCATTAATAAAAAACCTGCCACTGCTGGCTCCCTCCACCAGTAGAGATTTGATTCTGATTAGTTACTGAGTGACAGTCCTATTTCTTCTGAATTAGTCAGAGCACACAATAAGGAATTTGTCAGCTTTTATGCCAGCTTCTCAGGCACAGCTAATACTTGATCCTTTCAGAAAGCTCAAGGTGGCTGGTTAATTTGGTGTTTTTTCTAGCACGTCTGTACTGGTGGCCAGTACATGTAGGATGAGTGCATTATATCATGTGGCCAGGGCATTTTTGGGCCAGCACTAGAAGCCCTACAGCTGGATTTAATGCATTGCTGGAACATACCCTGAGGCAGAACTGCAGGTAGGGGTTCAGTGCAAAGCTGGTTGTAACCAGCTTCTGGGAGTAACTTCTGGGAGGTCTGGGGTCTCAGCTGAAAGGAAGGTAAGAGTTAATGTAAAGGTGCTATAAGAGCCTTGCCAGAACTTCTAGAAGACATACAGACCTGTGCTCTGGATTGCCTATGGCAATTCCTCTGTTGTCAACATGCAGATTTTTTGGGCTTTTTCTGTTGTTGTGTTTTGTTTTTGTTTTTTTTTTCTTGTTGTTGTTTGTTGTTTCTTTTTTCCTTAGTGTTTTCCTTATGATTATGTGATAACACTGAAGTTGTGAATTGGTTTGTGATAACATAGAGTATGCTAATATACTAGGAATGTTTTGCATGTTTCAGGATGCAAAGCTATTAATAGCTTTTATTGGGGGGTTACTTTTAGATGGATATCTGCTGTATTACTTAGGGAGTAAGGAAGAACTGGAAGATCCTTGTAGGTGTATTGTGTGCTTTCTGTGCCTAACATTAAGCATCTACTAACATTTAGTGCTTCCAATTACTTAATTATTTACTTTATTTGAAGTGAATACTGATGGGACTCACTATCTTACCCTTTTTCTTTCAGAGAATCTCCTTGATTAGTAGTTTTGCAGCTTCCCTTTTCCTAGGAGCTTATGCACCCATTGATTACAGTGATGGTAAGTGTGTGAGCTTTTCTCATAGTGACAATTCAAGAAGGAAATTTTCCTTTCCATCTCCACCTTACATAAAAGGGGGACAAGTTCTCTGCTCTTTATTTTCAGTCTTAAACGACAAGTAGATTAGATTTTAAACTAAGTTACTCCTCTCAAATTTTGAGACTCTTGATAGTGCTGTCAGGGATGCTTATTTATTCCCACCATACTGTGATTCCCATTTCTACAAGATGGATTCACAGAAAATATTCTTAAATGAAAGTGTACCTTTTTTTCATTACTTTATGATATATAAAGGAATGTTGAAGTTTCTATTTGTAGCTAAAAAGCATGAAAAACTTGTGGCTTTTTTTTGCTAGACCTCATAGTTCTAATACTTGTTCTTTAGTTTTGTTGGTTTAGCTCTGAGTTGCACAGGATGTGAACAAGATGTATATTTGATTACTTTTCCCGCCATCTAACTGGAGGATGGATCTGCAAGAGAAATATCTTTTAAAAATGAAGCAAAGAAAAAGCATAAACCAAGCAAAACAAAATCCTCCTTTAAAAAAAAAAAAAGTAACCTTCCATATCTCTCTATTCATCATAAGAAAGACAAAGAAGTGACAAGACTTAGTACCTCTCTTTTCTGTTATGTGTTATCTCAGTTATCCAGCGTTCAAATGGCAATTTAAAATGGCAATTACAAAGGAAACCATTTTCCTGGGAGCTTTGCAGTTACTTCTAAATAGCATTTTTGATTCCTGCTCTGAAACCAAGAAGATTATTTCAGAGCTGACAGGTTAGATAACAAGGCTCTCTTAAGGAATTTTTGCATTGTAGAGCCATAGTTGACACCCATGTGTTAAGACCAACTCATTTTTTCACCTCTTGTTCCATCAAAACTCACAGGAAAAGGCAAGACACCTCAATTTTAGCTAATGGGACAACTTATTCAATATCAGATCTTCCAGTTATACTTGAGACCCTAGAAATTGCAAGGCAATCCATGCCTATTTCGCAGCAGTTGTGAGATTATTACATCTATCTTCTGGTCCTGTTCTGTTAGCCGTGTGTTTTCACAGCTGAATTTTTTTTTTTGTGGATTATTGGCAACAATAACTCTTCAGAGACTTGCACTTTGCTCCTTAGTAGGCCCAAATACTGAGCACTTTAACTGCTCAGCAACCCACGGATCTACCTCCATGTACTGCATTTCAGAGACAGATGGTGAGATCTTCAAGATATCTTTCTGATAGAGAAATATGTTGATTCTTTATTTTTCAGTAGGAGTGGAGTGTTACTTTTGATTCAAATGTTTAAAATTCAAATCCTTAAAACAAATCTTGTTTTGAGGTTTGTTTGTTGTACAGTTTTAGAGTTTTTTTTTGGGTAATGTTACTACTTGCAGGAAGGAGGGGAAAGCTGTGCTACTTCAGTTTCAGAACATGAAAATTTCTGTGTTTGATTGAAAACCAAAACATTTTTAAATGAAAGAAAATGAAAAATTGCTTCGTTGGAAAACTTTTTTAGAAAATGCATTGCATCTTTTAAACAGCTCTTAAAGAGCCTGTTCTATTACACTTCTGGAATAAACAGAACTGGAATACAGCTTATCTACTGTTCAGAGCATGTAAGATTATTAAATCTTTGTGTGAGAAAAAGATAAGAGAACTAAGCAGGATGTTGTAGTTCTCTTTACAAGACAAAAGTTTTTTCATCATTATAAGTTAGATTTTTGTTGTGTTTGTTCCTTTCTTCTGCTAACATAATGAGAGAGAATTCTGATTCCAGTAATAAAATTAGAATGTATGCAGTGGTTATTTGCATCCAGCTGAAAACCTTTGTTTTCCTGTCATTTATAATTTCTTGCAATTCACTTGGTATTTTATACTGCACCTGTATATTGTAGTTTAAAATGCATCTCGCCAAATAATGTTCAGATAATAGACCTATTCTTCATTTCTGTAGGTTTAACTTCAGGTCATATCATCTTTAAAAGACCCCAGCAAATTGTTGAGCTCTGCACAATAACTTAGCTCTCCAAATTTGCAGGTTATTGTAGGAAATGTGCTATTCAGTTTCAGGATTATTATTTTTTTTTTCTTTTTAAAGGTCCAATCTTGTAAGGTTCAAATCGCCCCTCATGAATGGCTGAGCACCCTGGGTGATTGATTTAAAAAAAAAATCAAATTACATTCTGGTGGAATGAAGAATGATTTTCATTTATATTGTGCAGATGTTAAAAGTAAGATACATTTGGGACCTAAACAACTTGAATACTTGAGGCATTGTTTCTTTTAGAAGATTCCTTAAAGAACAGCTATTCAGCTCTTGACCTAGAGGAGCTTTCTCTTTAGAAATGCTTTTCTAAGAGCCTTTGGCAAATCATAGCTTAGCATAAGTGGTTTTGTTGTTCTATCCAACGATGCTTTGAACTGAAACCTCTTCAAAGGAAGTGTGGTGGGCTGAATTTACCCCTCAAGTACCTCGGGTGGTGTCAGCAGAGCTGCACTGCTTATGATGTTAGCTGGCTGAAAAGACAATCCAGAGTGCTGGAATACAGGTGTACATGAATGTACGCAAATATTGATACTTTGTTGATTAATAAAACCAGTTAGTCTGCATTGTTTGGTGTTTGTAATGGAATTGGTGGTGGTGGTGTTGTCCTCCCTCACCTCACTGCTGAGGCACTTACACTTTTGTATATTTAGTAAGTATTAGTAAGTCCTGATTGTGATTGTCCTGGTCATTTTATGTTAAAGTCAGTGATGCTTGTAGTGAAATACTGATTCCTAGTTATCCACAGGTTGATCCTTCATTGCTGATGGGGTATCCATCTGGAGTGACAAGTCAGAGGGCTGCCTTTTATTTATATTTATATATTTTATTTTATTTTTTTCCCATTAGCTCTCAGATTATTACTTATTTGATATGTTAAACTTAGCAGTGCAGATCATAAGCAGAGATGCTTGAGTTAGGAACTCGCTCTGCATCATGCCTCATATAATCAAAGCAGGAAGAGAAGCAGTTTCATGGAGCATTCAGCTCTGTTTTTTATTTTCCTCTGACTGGAGATTTTCATGTCCAGAGCTGGATAGGATTAATCCAGGCCAACAGGTTAATAGTTCCTGTAAAATAGTTGTTTTGCATCTTTTAAATGCATTTCTGAGAGTGGGGTAAATCAGCTCATCTTTCTTCTTTCAGGACATATTAAAGTCTTTGTGCAGTTATATCTAGCAGTGAAGAAACTGAAGTGTTGTTTCTGCAACACTTAATACAAACTTAGACGTTATAAAGGTTAGTGGTTTTTTTTCTGTTTTGTGTAGAAAAGATTGGAGGTTGTCCTTATGTCTTACAAAATTATCTTGGAGGATACTGGTTCAATGTTTCTCTTGGCTTGTGAAGGGGGAAAATGATTTTTTTTCAAAAAAACCCACTGAAAATTACAACTAATCTTTAGTAAAATTCCTATTTATTCAATGTTTCTGTTGCTCACTGCTTAATTTAATCTAGAAAAGGGGTTCTTGGATTTTTAAATGGGAGACTTTTCCAGGAAAGTGTATAGATTTACATATTTCTTCATACAAAGCCTTCTAAACCTGAGCTTGGAAAGTGCTGAGTGATGCTGCTCTCAGTTTACCCTGGAAGGACTCAGTTTATCCCTGCAATGAGGAGATGGCTAGATTTAAGAGTATAGAGCTGAGAGAAGCTGGATTAAATCTTGCCACCTTTCCTTTCCTGTGGGTGGTAGTGATTTTGACAGCAGAAAAGGGAAATGCGCCTTTTGCCCTTGGCAGATATGCTGCACTTTGTGCTCTGTCAGATTCCTGTACTTCTTGCATTATAGGACAGATAAATCAGTGCATAATTTGTTAAGTGTGTTTAATTTGTCTGAAATGGGATTGGTTGATTTTATTAATTCTATTATTTATGTTCTTAAGTATAATCCTAGGTTTTGGCTTGGGTTCTTCCAGTGTCTCAGCTGAAGTGTGCTCATTTTTACATGGTTAACCAGCAGCTGTATGTTTGTGGAGTGTGTTGCAGGCATGTGCCCTTCAGAATAAAAGCACTGCCAGAGCCCTGAGATGTGCTGGTTGAGATGTGGCTGTTGCATTCCTTCTCTTCCTCTGTCTTCCAGCATTTCAAGCATAGTCTCATTCCACAGACACTGCAAGTGGGGTCAGCTTCACCAGTCTGAGTTTTAAAAAGTTTAAAGACGTGTTGAATTTAATTACATTTCAGGTTTTCCACTATGCTCAGCTGAGAATGTGGGTGTGTTTTTTAGATAAGTCATGGGCTAAACAGCCTTTGAAATGAAAATGTTATTCTGATATGTCCCTGAACAGCATTAACCGGAAACACATATTTTCAAGTTTAATGAAATGTGCAATTAAAGGGATCTTAGGAACATAAGCAAGGGATGTGGATTGCTCGGTATGTTATCTCGTTTTCAGTTGGGCTGCTCAGCATTTATGAAAATCCTGACTTTGATATTTAAAGCTGGACTCTTCAGGCTAGCCTCCAAATTAAAGGCTACATTTGAAAATTTGACCTCTTGCTTTTTGGGGGGAGTACTTCTAAGCTTTTATTGTGTTGTCTCTGAAGAAGGAAATATTGATATGGAGAAAGATTAGTCAGTCTCAAAGGTAGAAGTAGTGCAAAGCCATACCACCCATTCTTTGTTAGGTCTCAGGTAAGCACAGCAAACCTTCAGGTGACATTGCTGCATCACCTTTAGATAGTTGTAGTGAAGTCTTTGTCTAAGGTGCAAGATTTGGGGAGGAGTTGATGGGAAGGCATCCATGTTCTTCCTTTTACTCTTAATTTGGGAATAACTGAATGTAAAATATGCATCTCTAAGCTTTCTATTGCCTATAACAAGGTGGATTTTTCTGATCAAGTACTGTCTGGTGTTTAATGACACATGCCTCTTTTTTATTTTTATCTGTCTTGCAGGTTCTGGGATGAACCTGCTGCAGATTTGGGAAAAGGCATGGTCACTGTCCTGCCTTGATGCTTGTGCACTTGGATTAGAGGAGAAACTAGGATGCCCTGTACCATCCCATTCAGTCCTGGTATGTAACTGCCTAGAGGAGTTATAAGCAACAAACAGAGCTTTGTGCTCAGAGCTCTGCTAGTAGTACTTTCTTGGAGTGCATTTGTGTGTGTGCATAGTTATCCTCAGAGCTACACTGCTTTAACATTTCCAGGTGTGTTGTGAATGTGTATGCCAGAGCAGAGACAGCCCTGAAACCTGAGAGCTGGTGTCTCTCATAGCTTTCATCCTTGGTCACCTTGGATTCTTGCATGCCCTGGGAATGAGAAAAATTTTGTAGATGCTTCAGTGACAGGAATCTTTGGGAGGTCCTGTGTGTTCCTCCACCTCATGCCCGTAAGCACCTGGTCACTGCAGAACTGTGCACAGTATTTATTACTGCAGAAACAGAACCCAACATTTGCATGTCTTGACAGAGACCTTGCTTTAGACTGTAGTAGAGTTAATTAGGTAATCTTTGTGAATAATTTTGGATATTTAAAGCTCCTCAGTTCATGTAGCATAATGCTGAAATCAAATCAAGCTGCACATCTCTTAGAGTAAATTAGTTTAGTCTCACTACCAAGTACAAAAAGAGCTATTGCTTTAGCTGGTGCACATGTAAGAGAGTGTAGATACTCATCACCTGATCCATCTGAATTCAGTGCTCATCTTCTGTAATGAACATCTAAAAAACTCTTATAGATGTCCTTGTATTTTTTACAGATAGTTTTCTTCTCCTGTTTTTTCTCTATGGCTATAAAATGTGGCTTAAAAGAATACAGTTCAGGGGTCATATTCCATCATTGATGTTGTGATGTATATTTAAAAAAAATGTTGTGTTTCCTCTGTGTTTGCATTGCATTTCTAATTTTTATGCATTAATACTCACATATGTGTGCAAAATAGATGGATATGTTTATGTTACTTGGTGTGAATAAGTGGAGAGACAACCAAAGCTAAAATGCTACTATTTGCTTAACCTAATTTAAATTTTAATCTGAGGGTATTTGTGAGGTTGTCACAATTAAAAAAAAAATAATCTAGGCTAAAAATCTTTAAAATATTAATTCTTACCTTAAATACACAGAAATTATTATTACAGCTGCTTTAAGTTTTTTCAGTTCCATGTTACAACACATTGTATCATACAATGCAAGATTACTTTCCATTTTTTGAGCTTTTTTTCTCCTCTCTTTCTTTCCTTCCTTAGGGGCCCATTTCTCCATATTATTGCCAGCGTTATGGGTTTAGTTCAGACTGTAAAATAGTAGCATTTACAGGAGACAACCCAGGTGAGATCATTAAATGTCTAAGATTCAGTGAATATGATTTTGTATGTACTAAACTTCTAAATCAATCTCATTGATTCTCGGATACTCCCTATACAATGAAAGAATATCGTGTTTATCAGCATTAAAACCTTCTTCCAACATCATTCCATCACTGGTTCTTCTGAGATATAGACATCTAGGCTAAGCTGGATGTGACAGATGCATTCTCTTTTGTCTAGTAACAGAGGTGACTTGATTTAGTTCTTGAGAACTTCAGGTTTGGTTTGCCTGCCCTTAAGAAAATGTTCTTACTGCGAACTGCTAACATTTTAACGTAGAAAATACTAAATTAAAAATTGCTGTTGTATATTTTCAAGCAAAGAAAAGTGGAGAATGGACCTCATAGGGTTTCTGTAAGAATTAGAGGTGTCCTTTTGTCAGACTGATTGATCTCAGTATAGGAAAAGGTTAATTAAATTTAATGTCAGTTTTTGGAACTCTGGAGACTCAGTGGAGAGCAGTCACCTGTTTCTCAAGACTGTGAAAATAAAGTACTTATCTGTATTACAGTAGCATATGCAGGTTTGAGTCAAGATGGAAGCTTCATCATGACTTATTTTACATTCATGCTCTGTGTGATGTTTAAACTGCATTTCCCAAAAGTCCAATTTTTTCTTCTAGAGATTCAAACCCAGCTTAGTCCAATAAAATATGTGAGTACCCTGATGTAAGTGGGAGTGTTTCTCCTTTCAAGTGTATTAAGTAAGGGTCTGTTTTACTAAAATCTGAATACATAAAACATAAGAAAATCAAGCAGTTCTGTAGTTTTAATCTTGAGCTTTTTGATTATGTGAAAAATCACACCCTTACCCAAATGCTTTGCCCATCTTTTACAGTGTATTGGCCAAGGCCATCATGAGCATATTTGCCATCTCTGTTGTGCTTTGAGATGGTGAATGTGATGTATTGTGATGTCTCATTCTACAGTTGAGTCAAATGAGTAACTTTCTGGTATTCTGACCCTTTGCTTTCAGCATCATTGGCAGGGATGAGGCTTCAAGAAGGAGATATTGCAGTAAGTCAAAACACGTTCCCAGAAACTGTCCATATCCCTGAATAAATTAAATATATTAAAAATCAAATAGCTGTAGATTATAAGATAAATTTAGCTGCTGGTGTTGATTTTTTTGTATATTGGATTCACAGTTATTTTATTTCTATCAATCTGTAAGCTGCCTGAAAGATTTTAAGTAAACTCTTGTGACTATTTTTAACTAATGCTCTTTACATTAAAACCTCAGTCTCCATCTAGTGTGTATTTCACTGGCATGACAACCTAAGTCAGAGCTAGTTTCAACATGAATCCCATTGACTTAATGTGTAATTTAAAAACAATTAGTGGTAATAACAAATGGTTTTAATTTCATTTGTCTATTGCTTTCCATGCACATTGAGATAACACTTCAATTATTTTTTCTTCCCCTCCAGATTAGCCTTGGCACAAGTGACACATTGTTCCTGTGGATCCAAGAACCAACTCCTGCCTTAGAAGGTCATATCCTCTGCAATCCTGTTGATTCTCAAACATTTATGGCTCTTTTATGGTAATATAATTTATTTTTTGTACATATGGGATCAATAACATATTTCTTTCTCTGTGTGTTAGTGTTTTTTATTCCTTTTGCAAAATGATAATGAATAGAGCATTCAGCATTCTGTATGGTATATGACAATCTATTGCTGAAACATTTGCATCAATGTTATAGCATTCCTATTCTTCAATTTAAGTAACTGAAACTTCAGAGTTGTGAAGGATAAATTCTCATGGCAATAAAAAGCTGAAATTATTTTTATGTGTACGCAGAGCCAGTTCACTATGAATCTAAGGTTATACATTTAATGTACAGAAATAACAGTCTTCTGAAATATAATAATGTGAAATGTCAAAAGCTTGACCAGCCTGTGTAACTTCTGTGCTCTTCCAGTGGTCCAGAGGGGACATAATGCAGCAGGTGAAGATTCCCTTTTCATAGAGAACTAGAATCAGTGCTGTTCAGGGACACATTAGGCTGTGCATATGGAAAATACTGAGATCTCAAGAAGCCCAGCTGTGAGAATGATCCTCATGGTAGCTTTTGGCTGGTGGGATTGGGGAATTGTTTGGCCCCTTGCCAGCCAAGTAGTTGGGAAGATGGCCTGAAGCTACTCTTTCTTTCACTGAGTCACTGTATTCAGGAGGAGAAGTTCTTAAACAGGTCATAATATTTAGGCTAATATTTACAAGAAATCTTCAGCTAAATTTTGTGCCTAGATCCCCTGGATTGTAGGTGCCTCTAACTTGAAAATTCAGCAAAGCCCAAATGTGCCCTCTAACTGTGATGTTGTGTCTTACCTGCACAATTCTAGGTTGCTGAGATGATGGTGGAAACAGTGTTCATGAAGTTGAGTTCAAAAGCATGATTTCAATTGCAGATTGTTTTAGTTTGGTTTGTGCTTCTTTTTTAAAGTTTTGCATTCAAGTTTCTAATTTTCCCCAGTATTTTCCCACTGCTGCTGTGTGAGAGAGCTATATAAACAGTTCATGATAGAAAGGAAAATGCTGAGGCATTTTTCTGAATAACTGTGGTACTGCCATTCTTTTACTGCAGTTCAACATGTGCAGAAGGCCAAACCTGCCTTTCAGAACAAAAGATACTTGTGTACCATATAGATAAAAGGAGATCCTGCTACTCTTGCCTAGCCATTTCTGCCCTGTCCCTGCCCCTTTTGCATCAATGCCCCTTTTTAATAAAATAATGGAGTTAATAGGGGCTTACCTGAGTTAGCAGAAAAAGAGTTCCTGAGCTACCAGGCAGAATACTTTTACAGAAAACTCAACTTCTGCTGCTGCTACTGAGGAAGTTCAATAATTCCCTTGCCTCTTATTGGATATTTCTATGTCTTTCCTGTTTCTGAGTTGCTCTGATAGCTCTGTGCTGGAGAGTATTCAAACTGCTTTCCTTTGGGTCCAAATCCAGTGCTGCAGTACTTTGCAGGAGTGTTATATTCACAGAGGAGACAAGGTGATTGCATAAAGGGTGCAAAGACCAAACAGATGGGCATTTGACAGCATGATTTACTGGTTTTGGACCAGAGCTGTGGAGGTACAGCTGTGGTGCTTTCCTTTGCCAGATCTGGGTATGGAGCTAGACCTTATAAGATTTTTTTGGACCCAAGCTGACTCCTTACTGGTCCCATGCCCCTGAAATCATAAGTGCCATGTGGAGACACTCTCGCTCCTCCTTGCAGAGTCATCTCAGGACAAGCTTATTAGTGCTGTGTCAGAGTACTTCTGACAACACATAGACCTTCCTCTGCTCCCACAGCGCAGAACGTTTCTCTCTAAAGTAGTTACTGGGTTCATCTGTAGATAGTCCAAATGTAGATACTAATCTTAGGTCCTCAGTGCAACCAGACTTAGTGAAGCCGTTCACAGGAGTGCTGGTGTAGTGCAGAGGTGCAGCTCCACAGGACCCACCCCAAGGCCAACATGATCGGAGCTCCTTCTGTTCCATCCCTATGTTTACCAGTGTTGTGAGGCCCAGGAGACCATAGCAAGTCAGGTAGTGGAGTTTGCAGCTCTGGTGCATGGAACTCTGAGGAGATGTCTTCGCTTTTCAGAGAGCCTGGATTCAGCATGTTCTGCCAGACTGGATCTCAGCTGACTCATTGGAGAGTTGTACACCAGCATCTCTGCATTTCTCAACTTGTCCTGTCATATTTGTTTTCTCTTGTCTAGTTTTATCCCTCTCCATCTCTTT
>NW_009970714.1:1725931-1736205 GCF_000747805.2 Chaetura pelagica | reverse complement strand
TTTCCCTAATGAAGAAGTGATTATATCTTGTAGCTGTATTATCAGTTTTATTTTATTTATTTTATTATCAGTTATCTGTTTATCAGCTGTATTCAGCTGATAAACTCCAATATTGAGTAAAACAACAAATAGCTTTAAAAATCTAGAGCCAAATGTTTTGGAAAATGCATATGGTATGTCTGTGTGTTTCAGTTTTAAGAACGGCTCTCTGATGAGAGAGAAGATCAGAGATGACTGTGCTTCAGGCTCCTGGGATGAATTTTCGAAAGCCTTATCATCTACTGTTGCTGGAAACAATGGAAACTTGGGTATGAGCCTTAGTAGGGTCGGGATTTCCAGGGTTTGTTTAAATATATAATTTTGGGGATGTTGTACCTGCTTTTACTTGGGTTGTGATATAAGCCAAGCATTAAATTAACTAGAGCAAGGGAAGTTCCTAATGTATATTTAGAAATGCTCTGTTGGCAGGCTAAGTGTCATGCTAGTATTTTTCTTCAATATTCACTAAATAAGAAAATTATGCTTCTGCAGCTCTTTTTATCATTGAAAGGGTGTCTGTAACAGCTGTATACTGTTTAAAACTAGTCATTTCTGAAGGAGGCTTTCATTAAAGTTTGTTTCTTTTTGCTGAAGACAAATTAAGTGGATTAGCTCTGTATTGTTTCTTTCTAAATCTTCAGTGGTTTTGATCTCTTAATATTACTTTGGAATCTTGTCCAGTGCATGTAAACAAAGCAGTAATATCAAATGGTGCCTGGATTTACTGCATTTCACCCAGTATATTTCATGCAGTAATTTCATCCCTATTTTTCCCCACATTATGCTAAGTGAATGAAATAAAACAGATTTTTCTGAATAGATAAATGTAAAATTAATTTAAAAAACTGTAGGTAGCAAAGCTTTTAAATGTACATATTTAAACTATAGAAGACATCAGTCCTTAGGAAAGTGAATTTAAGGTACAATTTCTTGAGACTGCAAGGTTAGCCCTAATTTATTTTTTACAAGCTCTGTTATATTGTCTGTCAAATCCAATCTCTGGATTTAATGACCAGGAGTCTCTTTTCACTAGAACACAAATCCATTTGGGTGTTTCAGAAAATGGGAAGAAGTTACTCCAAAACCCAAATGTCAGTCACTTTAGACAGCATTAAAAAAAAGAAGGAAGTTGATGAAAATATTGTTACTGATTTCAGGGATACCAGAACACTGCCTTAACCTTTTAAGATTTGTATTGTAGTATATTCAGCTGGATATCTCAGTCTTTTATAAAATGGGTGCTTTGAGGAAGTCACCCTCAATAACCAATATGCTTGGATAATCTGAGTTCTTGAGGGAAGCAGAGCAAGGAAGAAATTGGTTAGGCACCCTCTCTTTTATCACTTGTTCCCTGCTCTCCATGGTGTGTGACAAGATGCCCCTGTGGAGGTTTGGAGATGGGCAGAGGCAACTGCTAAGGTCAGGCTGGGCTTATGAGAGCAACAGGGGTGGCAAACAGGAAAGGAGTGGGGAACAGATGAGGGTCCTGAGTACCTGATGAAGTACATGAGAAGGCCAATAAAAACAGCCAGTTTACTTGGAGACTTCATCTGTCAGACTCAAGATGGCAGCATAGTGAGAAAGGAAATGTTGAGATAAGCATTCCCTGGCAGGGCTTGCAAGCTCTCTAACACAGTGTTGCTTACTGGCAGCATTTCAGAATATTTCACCAAAAAGGTCACATGTGCTAAAGCACAGTACTGTCTTGGTGGTTTAATTTTATTTTTTATTTTTTTTTTGGCAAATAATCATAGGGCTGCTAGGGCAGCCCAGTCTTGTTCCAAGGTCTGAACCTTAGAGACTGTCCTTAGTTTCTTACTCATTCTATTCAGTTTTTCTGTCCTCATTTTCCCTTTTTCTGTTTCTGTTCTTGCATATCTTTTCTGACCAACATGTCTTGCCATCAGCACAAAAGAAATCTTTTTTTCACTCTTTTTGTCTAGCTGTCTACAAAGCATTACTCAATTTCATCAGATCTCAGAACTATTCAGGGACCAGCTCTGCTTCATGACTTAAAATATCTAATGTTCCCTAATAAGCTCATGAAATCTAATCCAGTGCATGAAGTGTTCCTGTATTCCTGTACTCTTCTTACTAACTTACCATTTTTTCAGTGGGTTTGTTGCTCTTGTGTTTTTTTTCATCCTTGCAAATGATCTACTGAAACTGTAATTCTAAAATGTCTTCTATGTTGTCTGTTACTTGCATGCGTGTGTGTTCTGGTGGATGTTTGCTCTTTTTCAGGCTTGTTGTTTACTGTATTGTTTGGGTGCCTAGAGCCAGACATGCTAAAGATCAACATTTGTGTAAACTGAAAGTATTTAAATTCAATATATAACTGGACTGAAATTAGTTAAGAAACAGGCTGTGTTGTGGCTCAAATATCTTTCCAAATGGGTGACGAACATTTGTTATCATTTTAGCTGTGTGTTGAAATAAGAGTCCAACTTTGGGCTAGAAGCAAACATACTCTTTAATGTTCCTTGATGTAGGTTTCTACTTTGATGTGATGGAAATTACTCCTGAAGCAGTTGGGATTCACAGATTCAACAGAGACAACCAAAAGGTAGTAATAATCTAGGAATAAAGTCTCAGACCTTGAAGGAATACCATCAAGGCTTGAAATCTTTGCCATTATCTGTTGTGTGTGTGTGCCTGAGATGCTTGCTTTCAAGTTTCATTTATTGATGCAAGTCCTTGGGATGATTTTCATAAGAAAGTATTTGTTATGTAGCTTGAAAGTATCTACAGTGTAAAGTCTCAACTAGAACTTACATGGAATGTTTTTTTAGGAAGTACCTTCCTTTACTGGAAAATGTGGATTTACTGAAACCAACACTGGTTTTGAAACAGGATTAACTTTCAGCTTATTTAGAGTTTAGTACACTTATATGGCTTAGTCCCCATCTTCTAAGTTTCAGACACACAGATAAGTATGTGTTGAAATTTTGGGCTATAATATTTTGTCTTTTATCTTGCCCTAAGTGTGTATGTAAACTAAATGTCTTGGAGTAACCTACAAGCTAAATAGTGGTATGTAAGCAAACACGGGCTCAAGTCCAGTTGGAATTAAAATAGAAATTTTGTCATGGAAAGGAAAGTGATGTGTATATATATATATATATTTTATTTTTTTTTTTTTTTTTTTCTTTTGAGGAATAGATGTTGTTTAAATGTCTGACTTTCTGGGTGGTACCGAAACTCTACAGATGTCTGATCAGTCATGACTCCCAGTCAATTAGACCTCTCCTAGGTGAACAGAGATTGATACTATCTTGTGTTTGCAGTGTGGCACTAGTCTCTTAAATGTTTGCTGTATAAATGAATGCTTAATCTCTTCTAGCTGCTCTACAAGTTGTAGGCACTTATTTGTAGTGCATAGAAAAACTTTCACATTTTGTATTATTTATATTTGTTGTTATTTGTATTTGTTTTTCAATATTTTCCTGCTTCTGTTTTCTTTCTCATATTCTGGTTGATGAAAGGCCAGAAAAGTATTATATGTAGCAACTAAATAAATTAATGAAAAGATTACATGGTTTCACTTTTGTGCCAACAGAAACAGATTTAAACTTTTGTGACATTGCTTAATGCATCTGACTTTTATCTACTTGCTTTAGTTTTATATTTTTGAGATATTGATTTTTAAGCAGCCTTTGGTGCTGGGAAATGCAAAGAGAAGAGTTTACAACTTGCAGTAGAACATTTTTCCATCATGCATTGATTTCAAGTTTGAGGGATTTGCTAGCAGCACTGAGGTTATGGGTGGCATTCCCTGTTGTGAGTCTTTAGGTCCATCTTCTGTGTATGAGTGAAGAGCTGGGCCTATCTGAAAGCAGACTTAAGTGTGGAGACAAGGATAATCAGCTACAAATCTGTACTGTGACATTGAGGTGATGGAGAGGGTTCAGAGAAGGGCAACTAGGGGTTTGAAGAAGAGGTCTTATGAGGAGAGGCTGAGGGAGCTGGAGCTGTTCAGCCTGGAGAAGAAGAGGCTGAGGGGAGACCTCATTGCGCTCTACGACCACCTGAGGAGGTTGTAGTGAGGTGGGTGTTGGCCTCTTCTCCCTAGTGACCAGCAATAGGACAAGAGGAAATGGGGTCAAGTTGTGCCAGGGGAGGTTCAGATTGGTTATTAGGAAAAAATTCTTTACTTAAAGAGTGGTGAGACATTGGGACAGGCTGCCCAAGGAGGCAGTGGAGGCACCATCCCTGGCAGTGTTCAAAAAAGGAGGTAGACATGGTGTTTCAGGAGATGGTTTAGTGGTTAGGGGCTGTAGGGCAGATGGTTGGACTTGATGATCTAGGTCTTTCCAGCCTTCACAATTCTATGATTCTAACCAGTCTTCAGCTTAGCATTGTATTCAGTGTAAGGTGCTCTTTACTTCAATGTATTCTCTCTTTGTTACAGGTTTCAGACTTTACAAAAGAGGTGGAAATACGAGCATTGATCGAAGGGCAGTTCATGGCCAAGAGGATTCATGCTGAAAAGCTGGGGTATAAAGTCAGTAAGTATGATGAAAAAGCTGCAGAACTAATAGAACTAGAGATCAAACACAAAGGTAGGAGTCCCGCCAGTGATGTCAGTATTGTGCCCTGCCTGATGAACACAGAAACTGGTATGAATTCTGAATTAGCCTCTTGGAAAGATTTTTCGTGGTGTGTTGGGGGCAAATTTTGCAGATGTTAACTTTAGAAGTGCCAACGGTTTAACTTTAAGATGACTTCTTTTTCAAGTGCTCTTGCCATTTCATTGTTGCTGAGCTGCATTGTCAGTTTTTGAATAAGAGTTTGGGCTTCAATAGCTTGTTAAGTGAAAAGACAACCAGCTTTCTGCCTAAAGCACAGGAAATCTGAAATCTGTGTTCAATTCCATGAGCTGGTCACTTACCTCTTTGCCTTAGTTTTCTGTTAATAAAGCTAGAGCCCTTTTCTTGACTTGTGATTGAGAAAGCAGATTCTGCTCCCTTGTATACAAATGTATATACTTATACATACACTATATATAGAGAGTGTATGTATAAAACATATACATGCTAAATATTAATAACACTTTGGAAAAACAAAATCAGTTAATATTTTGCCTGTAGAAGTGGGATCAGATCATTACTAGAGGTTCAGTTCCACAAAAAGAACATAGGCAAGGTGGTAAGGTGTTTTATTGGTGTTCTTTGTCAGTGTATCAGCCAGTGGCATCTTAAAAAATACTGACTGAATTATTCTTGAGGGGTTTTAAGCAGGATTTTATTTTTTAAAATAATGGTTTTATCTACAGCTTGCCCTCCTCCCTTACAAACCATTGTTTGGCTCCTACCTTCAGGCTTTTATCCATAATCATGAAAGATAGATTTTTATTTTTTTTTAAGAGAGAGCTACAGAAGCTGAAAGTTGAGAAAATATAGATACTAGAACAAATCACGAGGCTTGGCAACACCATCTCATAAATTTATGTGATAAAGGTTTCCCTGTTATATATTTTCTTACATACTTGAAATCATATTTATTTGGTGAGGTTATTTATGGAGACAGGCAGAGATCCACGTAGATCATGTTTAAAATACCTGTTTATGCTCCATTCTTAGATTCTGCCAAAAGCTTGGGTTAAAGAGCCTAGAAAGCTCATGGCTGATGAGGATACTTAAGCACTCTGTAAATGCCAGGGGTTAAACAAACACCAGAGTGTGAGAAGAAATGCTTAAGATACCAGACAATAGATTCCTTGGAATCTTATGCTTTTCTTTTGTTGCATCCCAAGGGTCTTTTAGCTATTTGGGAGCTAACAGAGAAGTTGCTGTAAGAAAGAACTGCTGTACCTAATGTACGGTGTATGCATCTCCCACTTTTCCTTGGTGGTGTGATTTAAAAGTCATATTCTGTTATTTGTGTAGTTATGGCAGACCTACAGCTGCATTTGTTGTGTGGCAGCTCTGAAAACAGGGTGTGTCCTGAATGTGTTTCAGGGTATGGATGAGCATGGTGGGAATTACTCTGGTATCGCCAGATTTTCTCTTGTTTAATAGCTGTTGATTTTCAGGCTGCTTTTTTTGTTTTTAATGTGATTTAAAAGGTTATTTGTCTTTTGGATGAAATACACAGTTGGGACCCTTGTTTATTCAATTCTTTTTAGGCCTTGTCTACATGGGGAATTTACTTTTTCCAGGAATCAAGCTAATTTATATTCAGAAATAATATCACAGCAGTGTAAATCTTGGCTTTTGTTGTTGTTTACACCAATGGGAGAATAGAGTAATAACTGTTGACAAGATCCAGAGAGTTATGTGAGGACACCTCTTAAATTGATCTGTAACAGAAATGGAAGTGACATGGTCAGTCACAACAAATGCTCTGCTGTGATGTCCCGAGGTTTGAGTGGTGCCATCTCAATGGTGCAAATGAGTCAGAAACCTGGCTAACAATATCCCTAGCTTTGGCACCAAGGTGCTGGAAAATGGTTCTGGCAGAGTCATGAACCTGCCTCTCTGTTCTTGGGCCAAATGCAGTTTGGATGACTGTAGTCTGAAAAGCACCAGTGTATGCGGGAGAGAATTTTGTAAAAATAAATAGATAAACATCTGTATTAGAGCATTTTTGGTTATGCACTGTGAACGTGGCAAACATTAGATAATCCCTTAGGGTTTACTTTCAGTTAATGAATAATGAATATATTATCTTGCTAGGAGCAGTGTTTTTGAATCCTTGGTCTAGTTGGTGCTGCAGGAAGGTGCACAGCAATGCTGAAAGTGTTTTATCCGTGAGATTTTGTTCCCAGTTTGGGGTGTCTGGTGCACTATAAATCTTATATAAATTGCAAATAATAGTCTAAAAAAACCCACTTAAAACAGCTCCTAAAATGCTGTTTGTGCCTGTGTGCAGGTTTCAGTGCTGCTCGTATGCCAGTAGAGGGCAAGGGGACTCTGTCTCATGATTCTTTTTTTCCGGAGGCTGGGCTGTGTGTGTCAGCCTTGTTTTGAAAATGGCACAGTCACCAGAGGATCCTTAGCAGAGAAGTGAAACCTTACATTTAAGAGTTTTAAAGGTGTGTGTCACTCTGTCCTAATTGCTCTAATCTTTCTCAATCAGATTTCAGGGGAAATCATTCAGTAACACCCTGTATCCTGTTTTGCTTATGTGCTTAAGGGGTGGATGGAGCGTTGTGATCTAGAAACAAACAAGTGAAGTTTGGTCTGTCCCTGTTGTTTACATCCTCTGATTCCAAGATTCCTGTAGATAAGGTGAAGGCTTGCTGTTCTGCCTTTATTTTCCTGGATTTTTATGGTATCATAAACACCTTCTGTTTTGTCACTTCCTTTTTCTGGTTGCAACTATCCCCTTTTGAAAGCTAAACTCACAACTGAAATTCAGAGGCTGGACATAGAGATATGTTTGCTGCATGATTTGAGGTCTCTCTGAAGTCAAACCCATGGCACTTTTTAGAGAAATGGCAGTGTTTGCAGCACAGTGACACAGGTGATCACAGCAACCATAAAGCTGTTAGTGGTTCAGACTGATCTGCTAGTATATACTTCAATAAACCTGATGATAAATTCAGAGTTGCTTCTATTCCTGACTAAGCAATCCTAAAATTCATATTGACACTGACTGGAAAATGTGGCAGTCCTTGCTTGGACCTAGTGAAGCTGTCCTGATGAAGATCCATAAAGCTGATTATTCTTGAGAGCAAAATCTAGCCCCCTGACTACTGGTTGGTAAAGTAAATATTTCCATGATGTGTGTTATGTATGCTGAAGGAAAACAGCACACAGGTAGGGGTCCTGGTGTTGATCACACATGTAGCCAATAGATATTTAAATGATGTGCTGTTCTACAAGTGTAGAAACCTTCATGGCAATGGGAATCTGAACATTCAGTCTATACCTACTTGGTCAGGTGTGTGCTAGAGTAGTGTTAAATAACCTTTCAGGGGACTACAAGAGGAATTAATAAATCCTGCTGCTTTTCTGAGGTGAAGTCTGTGTTGAAGCTCTTAGCTTTGGACAGGGCTTTCTGCTTCACATTGTTGTACCTGTTAGTGAGTTTGTAGTACTCCAGTTGCCCGATATGCTGTTCCTGTCATGTTTATACTTCTAAGAATCTAATTCTGCCACCTAATATCAGCAGGGGGAGATGGATAGAAGATACCACATTTTACAAGACCAAACTTTGTCCATAAAATATGTTTCTTATGTACATAAATCCATCACTTAGAAATAATGCTGGTGCCCCGAATTCTGCTGACTGTCCTCAGTATTCAGGTATTGGCTGGGGTAACACAGACATGACTGTGGCTTTGAATTGGAGTAGGAATGAGCCAATTTTTTTTATTATTTTTTTTTCTGAAGTGCTACATGTTACCAGTCTTTGAAATGTGCAGAAGTACATCTTTCTGATTGGATATACAACAGGATGCATTCTTAAACAAAACAGCAGTCCTGCAGTGCTAGGGAAAAAAGGGAAATGTCAGAGCATGCTAGGCCTGGCTTCTCAGAGGTTAGTGGGGGAACTTCAATTTTCTGAAGAACTCAATCTAAGATTACATGAGGGTAAACTCCAAGGTGCCAAATAACTTTTTTCTTCAGGTGGTGTTTTCACCTGACGCTCCTTTCAGCACGTTGAATGTAGTAGCAATGTGTGGCTCTTTGTCCACCGGGAAGGCAGTCTGATGGAGCACAGGGAACTCAGAAAATACCAGTTAGTAGAACACGGAGTGGTTATATTTCATCCTTCATGTTGTCATGTGGATGCTTAGAAACCTGAGGGCAAGGTGTGAGGCTTCACAGCCAAGTGTTGGCCTGTTGAGGGATGAAAGAGCTCTCTGGTTTGCCCAAGCTAGATGTCACTGGTTCTTCAGACACTTTGGAGATGGCTTTGTGTCAGGCTATGAGACAGGTTTTCCTGCTGGTAGTTTTCTTTGGCTGACTGGCTTCTGTGATTGTAGGCTCTAAAACTCTTTACCAATTATCAGGAACCTTGGGGTATTTGTTCAGTTTGTCACTTTTGCCTTCACCACCACGTGTGTTTATACTCCAGCTGTAGCAGTATTTTGGCTGAAATGAGGAACACTGAGTGAGGCCATTTTGTAGTTGCATACAGATTAAATTGATGTTTATGCCCTGCAGGATTTAAATTTCTTAGAAAAATCAATACTAAAATGTTGTGCTGGCTTTGTGCTTGTGTTTTGCCATTTCCTGCTAAGAGTGCTGATGGTGTTTCAGCAGCATGAGGACTTTGTTAGGGGCCTTTTGCATCAGCCAGCGTGTGAAAACAGTTTAAAAGTAATTAGAGGACAGTGCCCTTGACTGGAGGGTGAAGTCCTCTGTTCAAAATAATGGTAAATAGTGGTAACAGTCAGTTTGGAATATATAAGGAGCAGGGATGGGGCACAGTGTATGCCTTGATATGTGGTACAAACAGGCCATAAATACCCCTTGTCATTAGATCTTAAGCCTGTGTTTTTGAGGGAGGAATACTGGCTCAAGAAGTACTTTCAAATTCATCAAAAGCAGGATCTTCCTCCCAGATAAGCCAGTGATTCTGCTGTGGAGGATATTTGTATTTTCTGATGAAGCTTTTGGCTGATAAGAGTGCCAGTGTGAGGCAGGCAACACCATGCCAAGAACTTCACTGTATCTCTTCTTGTTTCCCACAGACCATCAGAGTTTTATCACGTAGCAGAGCCTTGCAGGCACGATCGAGCAGGGCTTGGTTTTGAGCCAGTGATCTGGAGTAAAAGGTTGGTTAGCTCATTACCAATTCCCTGACCAAGTATTTTACAAAAAAGACTTTTTATTATTACTTGGCTCAGCAGAGTACAGTATTAGTTTAATTTTTAAAAGGGTTAGATAAAATGTTTCTGAAGGAAATGACCTAATGTGCTATAAGGAAGCTGGTTACGTGCTCTAGAATTTTTCATGCAGTGGCTATTGTCTTGCTTTTATTTAGTCTTATTGTTGTTATACATATACAGGAAACACAATGAAGACAGAAACTCTGAAGAGTTAATAAAAAGACTGGAAGGGGTACTATCTGTCTTTCTTTCCTGACACAATGATAAAATGTTGTCAGTTTGAACAATCGCTTTTAATGTTTGGTCAGCAAAAGACCAAGTATGTAAATGGTTCAATTCCTGTGCCCTGATGTTAGAAGAGATTGTGTCTGGCTGTTTCAGTGGATGTACTGTTCAAGCAGTACTCAGAAAAATAGTCAAGCTGTCAGCTGGATGGTTTTGTTGGAGCGTC
>NW_009970714.1:1699732-1725768 GCF_000747805.2 Chaetura pelagica | reverse complement strand
AGCGTCGTGATTTCTAGAAGCTGGGGACTTGGAGATCAGTTGGGTTATCTAATAAATCTCCTTTTATCGCTTGTTTTTTGGGACTGATCTATAGTTTTAAATCCATTTAGATTAGCAAGGGAATGACATGATTGCAGTCTATAAATACCTTCTTGGGGAAAGGAAACTTGATAGTACAGGACTCTTGAGCCTTACAGACAGAAACATTATGGTTCAATAACTGGAAGTTGAAGATGGCAAACCTCAAGTGACAAGCAAGGTGCGGTTTTGTAACAGAAACTGAAATCAAACTGCAGCAATTGACAGTGGTGGAGTCAGTTCTTTAGCACTGGCAATTTTAGAACAAGATGGGTTGTTTGTTTTTTTTTTTCTAAAAACAGGTGCTCTGGTCCAAAGAGATCACTAATGTCATAGAAGGGTAAGTTCAAAGGATCAGTGTGGTTCACTCAGTCTCAGACACATGGGAAGCTTGAAGAGATGCCATTGCTAGGAAGCTCATCTGATTCACAGCTGTACATACATTGCTTTGTATTAATCATTAATAGCAAGAGTGGCTGCTGGTATCACTGTAAATGATGCCCTGATTTGATGATCATTCTGCTTGTAAAATACAACATTTACCTTAGCTGACACGTGGTCAAATGTTACATATTTATTATTTTAAATCTTTCTTCTTTTGTCTTTCTATATTTTCATTTTTATTGCTCAGATGTGACAGGCCTGTTACTGAACTCTAATCAGCTCTCCCAATATTCCGTAGTCCCTCCAACTGTCTTTCCTTTTTTTCTGATTTAAGGTGATTCATCTTTTCTTACACATCTCACATTATGTGTCAGTTCTGAGCACTAAGTGTCTCAAGGTTTTCAGCTGCATCAACCCACACTTCAGTTTCTTCAGTGTTAACAGGGGTTCTACTAGATAAGTCATTATTTCCCTACCTATTCTATTTACCTGCACATACAGTGATTTTTAGCTGTGATTTGGGTTTGCTGCATGAGGTTAGGCAACACAGATTTGTCTTAGTTTAAAAGAGAGTATTGCTTAAGTTTTTAAAACTATTTCAGGTATCTAAAGCTCTGCTTCCATCCAGGCTTGGATTTCCAGAGGACAGCTACTCCGTGCTTATTCAGATGATCTCAAAAAAAAAACCCCAACCACCCTCCACATTTCTTGTTTCAGTAAAAAAACAAGTAGCAGTTCACATCCATGGAGAAGTGGAATGTTGCATTCTACTTGCATAACTTTAGTTCTCTTCAGATGTGAAATAATTAATTTGGGCAGCTTTTCATTTCTGGCCCCTGGTTTTCAAGAGCACACATGAAGAGTGTTAGTTTTCTGCCTTCAAACTGTAATGTTATTTAGCCTTTATGTGGTGTGTCTAATTTAGGCCCCAGCAAAGGTATGCATGCTGCATGTAAAATGACAAGTCTCAGCCCCAAGGCTTTCACAGTGTCAATTTAGTTCAAGTGTAAAGAGTATCAAAGGATGGGAAGTTCATGAAAAATAAGCTTCAAGTGCAGCACATACTTCTAAAGTTCTCTCTTTGACATGAGTAAGGACAGAATGTTTTTAGCTTTGCACTTGGGTGGAATTTGGGATCAGTAACAAGGCTGACCTGAAGTAGAAAAACTGGATATGTGGAAGAGTGAGATTAGAGCATCTGCAGAATTAAGCCTCTTGATGATATTCCTGATCCCAGTTTCTGGACAGTGACACAGTTTTTCTTATTGATATTCAAAAGGCTGGACTTGATGGTCTCTTACAGTGGCCTTCAGCTCATCAGTGCTATGTTTTTCCTAGCTGTAAAGTCTAAAGAATGGATGAAATATGACAAAGAAAAAGTTTTCTTGAATCCAAAATTGTCTTTTTTCCCAACTGCACTTACAGTGATTGTACAGAATCAGACAGACAAAGTAAAACTAAACTCAGGAGTACCTGCTGAGCATTGTACATCAATTACTACTCCAAGAGAGAGTTGAAAAATGGCCACTTCTCTATGAGTTCTGTTGGTTTTAAAGTATTTGTCTTCCATTTGACAATATTTCAAGCTTAATAAGAAATTTCAGGAAATTTGCAGAAGCTGGAAATTTGCAAGTAAAACCAGAAGCATGTATATACATACATACAAGCAAAGGAGGGGTTTGTAATGGTTTTATTTTTGATGATGTGTCAAAGTGAAATAGTTCTTTAGAACCTCTGCTGCAGATAACTACACGTCAATCTTGATCTGAAATGTTACTGAAGTGTGGCTTAAGTCGTAAGATTTTACCTCCTTGTTTGTCTATCTAGGTTGATTCTTCTGAAATGCATAAGTATTAGAAGTTTTCAGAAGTTTTGATGGATGAAAGTACAATTAGCCCATTTGTAGAAATCAGTTGTATCTTTCTAAAATGTAAACCTGTCTGCTTTTGCATTTCCACTTTTGCAGTAAGACTAAAGTGAAAGGAAGAGCTGTTTAGGTATTTGAATGAGATGGATGCTCTGAAATCAAACTCCATTAGAAAGTGTTTGGAGTGCACAAACACATAATTGAATTCTTTCTTATTACAAAGCAACAATATTAGCTAGGGTAGCAATACTAAACAATGTATATTCATTACAGAAGTAGTATCAAATACCAGTATTATTTTGGACAACAAATGAACTGACTTGGAAATACAAAATGGGCTTTGTTGGTAGAAGGCTTTGGTTCCTAGAGGTATCCATGTGCTGAAGGAAGGCTTCTGGGGGCTCTATTCTAGCACATCCTTGGTGGCCTCCTTTGTGTTTCCAGGACTGGGTCACTCAGTTTCTTCCCTCTCCATTGCTGGCATCTTTTACTGAGGATGTAACTGCCAGTATTTATCTGTATGTAGTGATTTCCATGCATGCATCTCAAGAAGTAATTATAGAAAGCTGAAGTGCACTCAGCATTGTTACAAATCAGCAAAATATTTTAGTCCTCTCAGTGGCAAACTCAAAACATACAAACCAGCAGAAAACAATATTGTATATTACCCTGTGTGGTATCTGCCCTGTGAGTGGCAGTGGGTTGAAGGTGGTCACTGAAGGGAAGGGATTTTGAAGGGTATTTTCAAAAGCATTCAGTCTCTTCACTCAAGGTTCTCTTGATCTTTTTTCCTCTCTGTTTATCCTGGTCAAAAATGAACTTTTTGTTATTTTGAAGTAGTTCTAATAATAATGGTAATACAAATGTACAAGTGGAGAGCTGCTTGAGTAATCTCTTAAAATTAAGTGCACTTCTAGTTAAATGAATGAAGTTTACCTGCAAGTGAACAGTTGTGCTGCAGAGAAAGTGATGCAAAGCTTCATATTTCATACCTGATTTTGTCTAAGAACATAAAAGCCTACACACTGAAATGCAGGTGAACATCTGAAACTGCTGTTTTTAAGTGTAACAAATTAGGATAAAAAAATTGCTGGCATAGGTGAAAAGGTGGAACTGTGGTTTTATGTAAATTGCAATTACTCAGGAGCTAGTGGCTCCTTGTTTATTTTTGTGTTTTGAATTCCTTTTTAATTCGTTACTTAAAGATATTAATACATTCTCTCAACTACAGTAGCTGCTGTGAGCTGTGTTAGAGGTCAGTGCAAATTTGAAGTGTAATCTAGGCTGTTGCTTGCAAGTGTAATCACAGCAAGGGCATTTCTGTTAATTTCAGTGTTGCCATTTGCATGAATAAGGGTTAATCATGAGAATGCAGGACTCAAACCCTAATTTCCATCCCTTGGTATGTGCTTGAAAATTAGCTAGATAGCTTCTCGGAGGCCTGAACATTTAAGTGTCTCTCATTTCACTGGAACTGCTCACTCAGTTTAGTTCCTTGTTTTAGAGAGGCCTCAGTTTGACTTCTTGCATCTTTCTCCTCTGTGCATCCTTTTTGGGTGGCCTGATGGGATTTCCAACACCCTGGAGTCAGCTGCACATTCCAAGAGACTGCAGAAGCAAAACTATGGTGAGAACTGATGTCAGATGTGTTGCATTCTACTGGTTAAAATGAGGAAGTTTTATCTATATAAGTTTTTATTCATACATACTCACACTGTATATAGTAATATATCATACGAATAACTTTATCATTGAGGGGATGGAAGGCAAGATCAGAGACTTACAGAAACATTTTAGCTATTATAACTGGCATATTTCTGAAATGAATTCTTTTGTATGAGTAGTCACTCGTGCAAGTAACTGATACATGGTGTGTTGCAGAAAAATGTCTTGTGAAACTATTGTGGTTTGGGTAATTCAAGTGCATCTGGTGTTGGGTGCAATACCACAAATGTATGTGAAATGTGATCTAATGGGTGGTGTATACCTAAGAGCTAGACATAAAAGGCTCAAAGAACAATTATCTAAGTTGAATGCAGTGTTTTAAAAACAGCTCCATCCATTTTCCTGGCATTTTTGTGCTTTTCCTCTAAACAACTCTAATGTATATTAATTAATTGCTTGAAATAATACCAGTAAATCTAACAAGGTTTGTCTAAAGCTTGACTGCACAGAGGAAACTTCATGTTTGTTTCAGTGGTAAGAGAAAAAATCATTTACTGAAAATATTAAGAAAGCTAATATTAATTTAGATGGAACTTAATGAAATATTTAATGGCTTTTAAAAATGGTTTTATTTGCCTCAGATTTTAATTTGAATTAAATCATTACTATTGTTAAATTAGTTAAACACTAAATAAGAAATGCAAATGAAACGAGCCCCAAATCCAATGTGCTTATTGTTTTTATTGATATATGTAGGCTAGTAGTGTGGAACAAATTCCAATTATATCTGATCTGTTATTTGCAGTGCAAGTTCTTGACTCTTCATTAAGTGTAATACATTAGATGAAGTGCCTTGCTTGATAAGAGCTGAGAAAATACCCGTAGTACAATAAACCTCTTGCTGCTCTTGCCTCTTGGTTTGGCCTGTTGGCACTGTCTGTAATGCAGGCTGCAAGGCTTTCTAGTTTAAAGTTTCAAAATCCTGCCCAGCTGTCATCATCAGAGAAAAAGAAATGTAAACTTTAGGTAGCATAGTCACAGGAGGCCCAGGAGCCAGGGAGAGTTGCTAAAGGCAACTCTATTACATACATGAGTTCACCTGAATAAGTGTTCAGTGGCTTCTGCTATGCTAACTTTAAATGCTAGTAGCTGGCGAGAACAATGCGAGTTTCTCATGATGAATCTCCCTGTATGATTAAAACATCCAAAATAAATGAAGCGTGTTCTTCAAGTACCAGAAGTAGATTATTCCAAGTGGTTCTTCATCTTTTGGTTTATAGTCTTATAAAATGCTCTATCCTAAACTCACTGAGATCAGTAGAAATCTAGGTAGGAAGGAGGAAAACAAATGTGCCGTTTTGGGCTTGTCTGCTTTGTGCATAGCAAAGGTAGTTGTTCCTGTAAAAGGTCCTTTTTAATTTTTAAGCAATTGTTTTCCTCAGAAGGCATTCAGGAAGGTGAAATTGATCAAAGTAGCTGCCAAAGCTACCCTGTGAAAGTCCCAGATAGGGAGAGGAGACCATAACTGAGGGTGTGTCTTGCTGTCAGACCGAAACAGTGCAGCTCCAAGCAAGCCAGGCCTACGTGGTGGTGCCATGTTCCTGAGCTGTGGCTTGTTGGTGCCTGTGCTGCTGCATCTGTCCTGGTGCTGCATGGGTTTGGATAAAATGGTGGGGTTTCCCTGGTGTCCTCCAGAACTCCTGTTTGAGCTGCTAGGGGGACTAAATTATTACATAGTGTGGAAGAACCTGCCTGTCCTGTTGGGCACCCATGCAGAAGCGTTCTTAGCTTGCCAGTGCACTAATATAAAATACTTTCAGCTCAGCATACTCCACACTTCAGTTTATTCTAGCAGTGTCAAGGCACATGGCCAGCACAAGTGGATGAGCTGCCTCTGCACTGGCTGCACTGCATTTCCAGCAGGGTCTAGTGAGAAAACGTGAGATCTCATCACTGTTTTACAGCTTTCTGGAAGGCACTGTTGGACTTTGGTGAGGAATCCAAGTGGGAGCTGACAGAGCAGTGGCAACAGCTGATATTTACAGCAGTTGCTCTGGGTTCACTGTATGTACATACATTTTTTCTCCCAATGTATGATGTAAGCAGTCCTAGTAGCTTCGTGATCATCCATATGAGTAAAGCTGATTCAGCTTCACTCAATGGTTAACCTGTTCTGGCAGGATAACTGTTGGAGCTCGTGTTATGGAGGCTTGTGAGATAGTTACTGTTCTGTTTCACCCTAATGTGGTGGGCAGAGCTAGTGCATCCAAAATGCTAATTGGTTTTGGGAGATAAGATTCCAATGCTGGAGTTGAGTCAGTTCTGATGTCTGTGTCTTTATGGGGAGCGTGTGGCAAAGTTAGAACAAGACATTGTGCACTGAGCACCAGGCATGTCAGCCTTCTCACCCTGTGCCCAGAGAAGCTCCTGCCCATTCTCCTTCAAATATTGGAAAGCAGTCCTTTCCCCTTACGCTCTTTCTGTCTTCCTCCTCTTTCAAGTTTCTCTGAGTTCTGGGTCAGCCTGCATCCAGAGTCATTCAGAACGGTTCTGTGAAGGCCCTGAAAGAGACTGTAATGTTTTGTTACTGGAAGGAATGAAAACCCCCTTCTTTGCCTTGTCATGATGAGGACCTCATGGTATTTGCCATATTGCTTTGTTTCAAGCACCTGACTGCTCAGTTACTGCTGCCATACAGCTAGTAAAAGCCTTCTTCCCTTTCTTGATGCTTTCCTCCCATGTCTGTCATTACACAAGTCCTTGGAGTGTGGCTCCAGAACGTCCCCCTGAAACACTTTTGTCTGTCCATGTAGTCTTATTTGTGCTACTCCATTCCCATGCTCATCAGAGTCCCTATCCTGTGCCTGAGCTAAAAATGA
This sequence comes from Chaetura pelagica, assembly GCF_000747805.2. Classification (NCBI taxonomy): domain Eukaryota; kingdom Metazoa; phylum Chordata; class Aves; order Apodiformes; family Apodidae; genus Chaetura; species Chaetura pelagica. The sequence continues at coordinate 1,718,895 of NW_009970714.1, read as the reverse complement.
AAGCATTGTAGCTCAGAAACCTCCTGTGTGTTGTGCTGGATTAATTGGTGATGCCAGCTATTGATTGCTTCCTTGCAGTGGAGGCATATGGATAAGGAGTTACTGGGTTGCAGACAGAGATCTTAACCTTGCAGGAGACATCTTGTGGTTATGAGGCTGACTGTTTGGGCTTCTCTTCTGGAAGATTTTTTTTAAATGCTCTTATGTGTTTTCATGTACTACTTCTGAATGTATGGGTCTTTTTTACCAACCTGTGTTCAGAAGATAACTAGACTTCCAGAATGATCCTCTGGCCCTCTAGCACCATGTTGCAATGCCATCATCTTTTAATTGCTTAGTGAAGTTGAATAGTGTGGCACTGCAGTGATCTGCAAAGAAGGAGGATCTTGGCATCCAGGAAGAGTAAACAGTGAATTGTTTTCTATGCATACTAGTTAAGTGGGAATCAATTATGAAGAAGGCTGGGAAACACTGGTATGGAGGAAGAAAGGTGGATTGGTATTGAACTTTAAGGCCTGACCATAGTGTACAATAGGAGCTTGGGTTGCTTCCTCCTGGTTTCAGGTGGCTAAAGGGGTTTGCAGGCTATGACTGAGCCCAGGCAATCAAGCCCAGTACCAATGAGTGTTATGAATACAGAGGATAAGTAGTGCTGGATTAAAATACAAATCTTATTCAGGATTAAGCCACAGCAAATATGTACCTATGGAGCAGAATGTACTGTATGAATAGGGAAAAAGCTAGATAAACAGATTCCATAATTTCAGAGACAGCTCTGCTTGAATCTGTAAGTGCTCATGCCCTTTTATACACCAAGGAGAATTCTTATTGAACTGAGGATGAAGCTTTTGTTTGAAATCAAATTTGTTCATTGGCCCACGACTGAGAGAAACTTGCTGCAGGATTAGTGCAGGATTCACTCAGCCAATCTGAAATTCTGTCAGGGCTGAAATGAAATGTGAGCAAGAGGAAGAACCATGTAATGGTACAGGCTCATTTGTTTTCAGATTAATACATTAGAGCAAAATCTCACTTTCATGAATCAGCATTTCTTTTTTCAGTAACTTTTAGTATTAAACAGTAAGGTGACACCAGGATTACATTGGAGGAAAAGTGAATTAACTGCAAAAAAGCTTCTTGAGGGTAAATTGACACCTGAGGTCTTGATTCATGGTTCAGCTATGGAAAAGGATGGGAATGTTTCTTTTTCATGATTTAAAAAATTGTTTTGTAACAAACATAAAAAGGACATTTCCATATTCTTAGTGGATACCAGCTCATCCAAATCCCATACTGTATTGAGAAATTATTCCCTCATTCCCTTCCATGTTTTCTGAAAACCGTTCAGTGTGCAAAGATACATTACATACAGTACTGCACTTCCTATGTTTCCTGGAATAAAAATAGCTGATATTTTAGTATCCTCGTGTGCTGAAGTGTAATATTCTTCAGCTGAAGTGCAGTGTTTCCTCCTCTTCTTTCTTGCCAACTCCATTTTGTGTTTCCACACCTTAACCTCTTCCTGACCTAGTGTCATTCGTGCATGAAAAGCCCAAGTCCTTCTCAGTTGCAGGTGTAGAGTTTGTCTAATAAGTTAGTTTTGACAAAGATTCAAAGGAAACACACTAGTTTATGTTTTTAAAAATTTTAATAAATAATCCTGGGGGAGTTATTATGGAATGCTTATTTTAGTGAAAAGGCTGTCTTCAGAGTTTCTGAAATGGTGTTTAAATTACATAGGTGTCCTGCTATTCTGATCTTAGTGGCAGGAATTATTTTTCTTTGAGGTACATTTGGTTCATATCCATAATATATAACTACAAATACATGCACTTCCTTGACTTGTCAGTTTAGTGGCACCTTCTCCCTCACACTTATTTGTGTGTCTGCTACACTCTTATAAAAAAAACCCCAACCCTGTATTGTTTCACTTGATACTACCCGTTCTGACAGCCAGTCCTGAAATGCTTCTGTCTGCTTTTGAAGTTCACAGAAAATTTAGAAAGCAAACAAAATCCTTTGAGAGAGGACACTTTTTGCAGAATTGATAGTGGAAATTGCAATTTCTTCTTTAGTTGCAGAACAGGTTCAGCACACACAGCAGCAATGAAAGCTTCCACACCTCTCAATTCCAGCTTTGATTTAAGAAAACACCTTTAGAAGAAAATGAATGTATTTTTATAAAAATGGGGTTTATATCTAGTCCACCTATGTTTTTTGGTCTAGATTTAAATACAGACATTTTATCTCATTGGCTGGTTGATGCTGGTGATGCTGCTTGTGTTTAAGCATGATCTGCAGTGGTTTCCTAAGTTCCTAGCTTTAATTTTTCACCTCCTTCTGAGAGCTGGCAAGAAAACTGAGTCGAGTAATTTGTGACCTAGTGTCTGCTTAGTAATTCCTGGCTGAAATCCCTTAAACAGGGAGTGTGGCTTGGGCCAAGTTTCTCAGAACAGAGAACTGTTAGTGGTGAGACATTCAGTGTGTTTGTCACTGTGAATATAAACACTGAGAGAGGTCTTATGATATAATGAGAAAAGGCCAAAGGAGTGAGCTGTGTATCACACTACTTTGTCCAGTGTACACCTAATCCTGTGTTTAGACATTCAGCTCTATCTCCAGGTTTATCCACTGATATGATGATGAGAAGCTCATGCTTGTGACTTGAATAAATCATGTAAGTTGCATGTTAAAAAGAGGAATGGCCTGTTAGGAGCCTCATCAAATTCAACAAGGAAAAATGTCAAGTCTTGCATCTGGGACACATGAACTCTCTGCATTGATGAGAATCTGGAGGGAAACTCCATTGAGAAGGATGTGGGAGGGCTAGCTAAAAATGAGCCAGCAGTGTGTCCTTGTATCAAGGAAGGCTGACAGCATAGAGGCTGTATGAACAGAGGCTGCTCAGCCAGGCAGTTGAGGGAAGTGAATGATGGTCATTCTTTGGGGCCCCTTCATGCAAGAAATGCATTGATAAACCAAACCAAGTGCAGTGGAGGGTCACCAAGAAGCTTTGGGCCTGCAGGCCCTGCCCTGAGCAGAGAGGCTGTGGGAGCTGGGCCTGTTCAGCCTAGAGAAGAGAAGCCTACAGGGAGACCTAAGGGCAGCCTGCTGAGGTGCACAGCAGAAGAATGCAAGATGTCCCTCTCATCATCAGAGTTGCTAATGGGATATACAAAATAAAATTTTCACAGGGAGAAGTATAAATATAAAGAGTTTTATTACTTGACTCTTGGTAACTGAAGTACTTGACACCTTGTCTCAGAAGTGCAACAAGACAAGGCTAATTTTATGTTGTTCTCCGTTTGAATAAAGCTGATGTATTGGCCTAGTTCTGTCATTGTGCAGCCATGAGCCCATTGGATCCCTCATCTGCCACCCCATCTCATTTTGCCTTGTTTGGACAGAAAGAGCTAATTACAGTAGGTACTGTATCCAAATTTTTACAGATTAATTTACAGCATGATGAGAAGAGTCAGTGATGGAGATGCAACCATGGAAGTGAGGGATGCTCTGACCTTGTCATTCCGATGGGTATGGAGACATAATGCTCTTTTCCCAGATGACTCTTGAGTTTTACAGAAAGCCAGTGACAAGTTTAATTACTTCTGACAAATAGAAAATGCTTTCTCTTTTTGCTGCATTGTGTTATGCCCTTCATGACTGTGGAAAAAGGCAAAGCAGCAACTTGACCAGCCACCCTTTGCATAGGATATTAGGGACTGAAATTCCTGGGGTTGAAGTACAGGCTTTCAGCTCCCACTGACACATGATGCTGTCAGAATTAGAAATGCCTGGTGCAAGAAAGTGCTGAACTACCTGTGAGGTCGATGAAACTTCAGTGTGTGCCTAAATAATGTTTTACAGAGATGTTTTTGCAGTGATGAAGGTGTAGTTTACATGCTATGTGGCATTTGATGACTCTTGTTAAACAGAGAAGATTAATTTGAAATTGCATTATGGTATGGGGGGAAAAAGCTCAATTTTTTCAAATCCGATGGGTATGGAGACATAATGCTCTTTTCCCAGATGACTCTTGAGTTTTACAGAAAGCCAGTGACAAGTTTAATTACTTCTGACAAATAGAAAATGCTTTCTCTTTTTGCTGCATTGTGTTATGCCCTTCATGACTGTGGAAAAAGGCAAAGCAGCAACTTGACCAGCCACCCTTTGCATAGGATATTAGGGACTGAAATTCCTGGGGTTGAAGTACAGGCTTTCAGCTCCCACTGACACATGATGCTGTCAGAATTAGAAATGCCTGGTGCAAGAAAGTGCTGAACTACCTGTGAGGTCGATGAAACTTCAGTGTGTGCCTAAATAATGTTTTACAGAGATGTTTTTGCAGTGATGAAGGTGTAGTTTACATGCTATGTGGCATTTGATGACTCTTGTTAAACAGAGAAGATTAATTTGAAATTGCATTATGGTATGGGGGGAAAAAGCTCAAGATTGTTGCAATCTCTAGAATTATGGTAAATATAAATAAGGTCATAAGGTCTCATATGTTTAAAACAAGTGGGGGCAACTGGCTATACTTGTCAAGTTAGACTGGTACAACCAAATGTCTTTGCCAGATCTGAAGGTGTCTTCTTTGTTGGCTTGATGTTGAATTTTTTTAAAACTCAATGTAAAATACTTTCATGTATTTTGTGATAGGGAAAGGAAGAATGTGCAAGGTGAGTTTTCCCCACTGTGAATTCTTTTGGACCTTGTTTAACCTGATTTGCAGACTTTCAGTCAAAAGTGGAAGAGAATTAAGGGGAGGTACTTTCAAAAGTGCTCAAGGCTGAAATAGTTTTGCTGCTGTTGGTGAAGGTAAGAACAGCTATTCTGAATCAGGCCAAAGGCCCAGCTAGGGAGTCTTCCTCTGAGAGTGGCCAGTCTCTAATATACAAGCAAGGCTTTAACAGTTGTTATATCCTCCCAGCTTCCACAGTCTGCAGTTTAGCAACTTCCTCAGCATGAGGTTTGTTGTTTTGTTGTTTGGGTTTTTTTAAAATTTATTTTATTTTTTATTTATTTAACAATTGTTGACAAACTTTTTCCCATGAACTTCTCTAATCACTTTTTAAAAGCATGTACATTTTTGGCACCCATGGTATCCTGTAGCACTGAGTATTTCAGCTAAGTTCTGCATTGTGTGAGGAGTCCCTATTTTTTGTTTGTGTTGAGTGTGTTGCCTGCTAATTTAATTTACTCCTTGGAAGATTTTGGACTGTAAGAAACAGTGAATAGTTATTCTCTATTTACCATCTCGTTGACTGCCTGTGCTCTGCTGGCCTCCCTCTATTATCCCCTTAGCCATTTGTTTTCTTGGCTGAAGAGTTGTAATCAAGATTTACTCAAGTCTTATTGGAAACTGTCCCACACCTTTGATCAGCCTTGTCCTCTATATTCTTTCAATTTTTATTATGTTGTTTTTGAGGTATAGGCAGTGCACTGAGTATTCAAACAGAGGCTAATTTTCTATTTAAAATAATAATGCTGTTTCTGGTCTTACTCCTTTTTATGAAAAAATTAATGTACTTGCTTTTTCAATTTTTGAGTATTGATCTGATATTTTAATGACACTATTAAAATTTACCATGCTTTACTCATAAGTAATACTTCAGAGTCTGTTGGATGTGCAGATTTAGATCTGTTCTTTCCCTGTACATTACTTTGTACTAATCAACATTGAATTTCATCTGCCATTTTGTTTCTTAACCCATCTCTGTCATAAGAAAATTCTGTAACTCCTTGGGATAGACTCTTTTGCCTCATTCTCTGCCCTTTCCCATGTTGTGATCACCTTTCACTAGTGCCTGAAAACCAATCACCAACTCCTGCTGTTTGTGTCATGTCTTTTTTTAAAAAAAACTATTATAAACAGATAAGACCACTTCCATTTTTGTCTAGTGGCAGCCTTCTTTCTACAGGAAACTTTGGCAAAGGACTTTGTCAAAAAAACTGTTGGAAATCCACATTTATGCTTGTGTAAAGCAACAGTGTCAGAGACTCTTTTGAGATCTGCTTGCCAGGACTTTCCCTTACCAAAGGCCCAGAGTCTTCCCAATTAATTAACATTTGTCAAAGTCTCTTAATGAATCTGCTTTTGCAGTGCTTCCTGCCAATTAACTGAGTATTCAGGATCTCAGTTATTGAAAGCTCCCCATCCATCCCAGAGCCCATTTTGATAAATGTTTATCACCAACATGCCTCGTATATACTAAGGCAGTTTTAAGCAAGAGGTTATATTTTCCACCAGTAACATTTTAACAATTTGGCACTTGATTAATGCACAAGTTTTGCATATATAACATGATTTGTTCTTAAACATCTCTTGTTGACACCTTAGCCTGAGACATGTCCTCCAACACCTCCCAAATTAAGAGCTTCTTCATACATTATCCTTAAGCAGTCTCTGTGTTAGTTAAGAACCTTTTATGCTTTTGACTGCTGCCTTTAATTTCTTTTCAATATTTCTTCTTTTTATGTTATTCCACTTCATTGAATAATAGATTTCTCCTGCAGAACATTTATTTTGATTTATTTTTATGGACTGAGCTATCTAAATACTGCATAGTAACCATTACAGCATAGTTCTTCAGTGATAGCTTTCTGAACCCATGTGCCTTTTGCTTAAGGTAAGATAGGTCAGGAGTTGCTTCATTTATTCTAGATTTCTTGAGTAGTTCTAGCATAAAGGGTATGCAAGTATGGTTTTTACCTGTAGGGATAACTGTAGTACCTCATTGTTACTGTCCAGCCAGTCTCTTTATGTGTCTGTCAGTAATTGTTGTAATTCTGGGCAAATGGTCTCTTGTATGGTCCCAATATTGATGTGATATTCAAACCATATGGGTTATGTTACAAGTTGGTACATTTAACTTGTTTGTCTGCTTTGACTTCAGGTTTTCATTAATGTTTAGCAACACTCACTGCTGTGGTGTTTCTATATTTTTACAAAGTAATTTGTTCTTTTATTTTACAGCAAGTAATGATTGTCTGCCTTTCAGCAGTATGCTGCTTCTGTCCTCATTGCAAATCAGGCATTTAAAGGTTTTCTATCTTATTTTTTAGGTTTCTAGTATCAGTATAGCAGCACTTCCATACTTGGCTCATTAGCTTATTTTTTGTGCTATGATTAAAAAGGAATTACTTCTTCTTTGTGGTTTCTTGTTCGGATTTATTAATGACTGTCCTATCTTTTATTTATAGATACAAAGTTCTAATGATTTCAGCCCTAAAAAATGTGTTAAGTCCATTTGTGCCAGCCTTAATGCACCTCTTAAATATTCTCCTGTACTGTTATTAATTGTAAATGCCAGTAGTCTGGTAGCAGCTTGATTTACATGAAAACCATCTTTCCTTTATAAGCAGCCCTTCTTCTAAAAGGTTCTGCAATTCCTACTGAATCAAAATTTAATAGTAACAGCTCACATTTGTGAGAACAGTTACACCAGTGTAGAATTTCTTGCAAATCAGAACCAAAGTATTTAATAGACTTTATTGATGGAAAGAGATTTGTTAGAGCACATAAAATGTTTGATTTGCTGTAAATCTGTGGACATTGAAAATGCAGCATGGTAGTTGCCAAAAGAAGACATTCAGGTATTGGCTGTGACTTAGGAAGGACTAAGCTATAAAAGATCATTTTGTTCTGCTGGTGACTTGGCACAAGACATTCAGAATCCTCAGCAGAGGGGACAATTGGGCTGATAAAGGCAGATGCATGATGTATGGGTAGGATTTGGTTGTAGGATTTTGAAAGTTGAAGACAGTAAGCTAAGCAGCTTAACATCTTCAGAATAAGAGGGAGTGAAGCTTGTAAGTGCGTCAAGCTGTTTGCTTAGATCTAGACTAAGGAGCTTAAGTGGCTTATAACACCCCAAGCTCACTAGCTCTGGAGGAAGGGACTTACAAGCTGTGCAACAGCTACACTTCAAAGGCCTTACAAGCACCACTGGTGAAGCCTGCAGGGCTTCTAGAGAGCATATCAAGTAAATCTGTCTGTCTGTTTCTCTGCAGCATCCAACTGCTTCCTTTTGTTTCCTCCTTATAAAGTTATGGGCAACTCTCCTCCCTGGAGTTATCACCATGTTAAATCAGGCTACTATACATATTCTGTCCTCCTTTTCCTCACTAAAAAAAATGTACTATTATGCATGCTGGGATGTACCATTTTTTCCCTGATAAAATGCTGTGTGAGGAACTTAAAAGGATGAAGAGTCTCCTGCCTTCATAGTGAGGGATAGAAAATTACCTCAGTTGTGTAGTTGTAAATGAGTTTGTTTCTTGTTGAAATCTTTAGGACTAGATGATCAGGAGTTGCAAAGTTGCACTTTATTGCCTTGGTTCCATCCAATTCCCATTGAAATCAGTTGGCTTACTTGGGGTCATAGGCTCCTGCAAAGAACAGATGGCTACATTCACAAACTTTTGCTCTACAAAATAACTGTCATGTCCTCAGGAGTTTCATTACTTACTAGTAAAAAAAAAAAATTACTTTCATAATGGTGCTTTTTTTGAGTAATTTTGTCATCTTGAGCTTATTCTGTCCTGACTTCATTAAATCTACTGAAGATGCACTTTAAATTACAGGCATATGACCACTTTTCTGTTTTGCTCTGACTCCTTTCTCCCTAGGTATTTAATTTCTGTATTTCAAATTAGATTCTTACATGTGGTTTTGTATTTTGTCTGTACAGGCCGGAACTTATGATGGTGAAAAATGGATCTTTGTAAATTAATATCTGACAGAGTTTAGGCAGATTTTGCAGAGTAGTCTTTCAGGGTTTTTTTAATATGTTTTACAGTTACATGTAATAAGTTATACTAAGAGTAGTTAAAATCAGAGTATGGATGAGCATGGAAAGGACCTCTGAGGACTGTCTAGTCAGAGCAGGGCCAGCTGAAGGATGTCGCCCAGGATTGTGTCCACTTGGATTTTTCATATCTCAAAGGATGGAGGCTCCCTGGGAATCCTGCTCCAGTGTTTGATCACCTTAAAAAAAAAAAAAAAAGTATATTTAAAATTAATTTTTTGTTTCAGTTTGTGGCCTTTGGCTCTTGTTCTGGCACTGAGAAGAATCTGGCTGTGTTATCTTTCTCTCCCTCATAAAGTGTTTATGTATATCAGTAAGATCTCCTGTGAGCCTTCTTTTCTCCAGGCTGAAAAGCCCAGGTCTCTCAGCCTTTTCTTGTTTGTCAGGTGTTCCAGTCCTTAATCATCTTCATGGTCCTTCACTGGACTTGCTATCTCCATGTCTCTCTTGTACTCTTGTCCAGAGCAGTACCCAGCAATCAAGGTGTGTCTCACCTCTGCTGAGCAGTGCTCCCTCAAATTGCTGGTAACACTCTTTTAAATGGAACCCAGGATGCTGTTGGCAGGGACACATATCTGGATCATCTTTACCTTGCTGTACACTAGGACTCTCAGGTCTTTTTCTGCTATGCTGCTTTCCAGTTGAAGGCCTCCTGACAGTCAGACCTCAGGCTGTAATAGTGCATGGGGTGTTTCCTCCCCAGGTGCAGGATTTGCAGTGCCATTTGTTCAACTTGATGATGTTCCTGTTGGTTCATTCCTCCAGCCAGTTGAGGTCCTGATGGTGGCACAACCCCTTTGTGTATCAGCACTCCTCTCAGTTTTGTATTGTCTGGAAACTTGCTGAGGATGCACTCTAGGTCCCATCATCTAGGTCATTAATGTTGAATAGTATTGGGCCGGTATTGACCCTTGGGGAACACCAATAGTGAGTTGCCTCCAGCTGGAGCTTGTACTATCAATCATAAGGTGTTAATCACCTTTCTATCCTTCATGTGTTTGGTAAATGGTTTCCAGGAGGTTTTGCTCCTTCTTCCTCAAGGATCAAGGTAAACCTGAATCACCTGTAGTTCTTGCTATTCTACATCTTGCCATTGTCAAAGGTAGGAGTGGCATTTGCTTTTTTCTAGACCTGGGGATCCTTCTTGAGTTGTCATGACATTTCAAAGGTAACTTAAAAGAGTGGTCTCATAATGATATCAGCCAACTCCCTCAGCATTCATTGGTGCATCCCTTGAGGTCCCATGGGCTTCTGTACATCAGTTTGTATAAATGTTCCCTAACCTGATCTGTTCTATTCAGGGTAAGTCTTCCCTGCTCTGGACTTCCCCTCTGATCTCAGGGACCTGGCATTTCTGAAAGCAAATCTTAGCAGTGAAGACTGAGGTGAAGTCAGCATTGAGAACTTTGTTCCTTTATCACCATGTCCCATTAGTTTGCAGTCACATACTCTAGGCCTTGGTCTGCGTGTGTGTGTGTTTACGTGTGGGCTCAATTCCAAACAAACAAGTCTGAGGTTTGTGCAGATTTCCCAGACGAGCTCTTCCTGTCCATGGCTCAGGATGTCAGCCAGCTGCCCCTGCGAGCCAGCAATTCAATTGCAGGGGAAGTTCAGCTTGGGTGAAAACAAAGACACCAGTACATGTTTTACTTTGGGTCTTTAATTACTTCCGGTTCTGTATCTGAAGCATTTCTCTTAAAAATACTTCACTTTGCAGGTGTAGCCTCACGGACTTTCTCTCATCGTGGCTTTTCTTATCATTTGTAGCCATTAGAAAGTTCAAAATACTTTTGGCAGGGGAGTTAACACAGGTGCCCAGCAGCAACTCCCAGTGGGATTACTTGAAGTCCCCTTTTTTGTCAGCTGTTACCTTAGGGTTCATTTCATGTCATGGGTTGTTGTGCTGTGCTGCCTGCCCAAGAGGGTTGTACTTCACTGTGGACTTCTGTAGGGCTAAAACTTTTCTATGCAAAGTAATTCTTTTTTTTTTTTTTTCTTATTATACTGAAGGACAATCCAATAAACCATTTTCTTTCTTATTGGAAATTGAAATAATATTGCTTTTTTTGGATGTAAAGAAGTGTACAGGCTGGATTTTGATGTCTCATTGATTTTAAAGCAAAACCTTGGCTGTAGTTCACAACAAAAAGATGGTGCAATTTACGTGCTGCCATGACACTCAGGAGACTTGGCCTGCAGTCCTAGTTCATGTAAATGAGTATCTTTACTGTATGTTTTTTCACATCTGAAATGAGGATGCTAATAATTTATCTCAGTTAAGGTTGTTCTGAGGATGAATTGACTATTATTAGACTGGGTTTATAAACCCACCCTGTCATTGTATAGGAAATAAAATTCAGGCCCAGAAATTTCTTTTTTTTTTGTGGTTAGTTCTAGGATGAATGATCTGCTAAGGATGCTGCACATCAGCATGTACAGGTCACTGAATTTTCAGGGTCACAATGGTTTATTTGCATGAGATTTGCATTTGGATGAGATGCTTGTATACAAGTTGAGGAGAATAAACCAGTTGGATGATTAATTCTGGAGAGCAGCAATTGTTGCTTCTGCTGAAAACTTTGGTAGCATATGATTTCTGTGTGGTAGGAAAAGGGAAGATGTGGGATAGGGCTTCCATTGTTTCTTCTGGGAATTTGTGGAAGGAAATTATGTCTGACAGGCCATGTAGCCTTTGCATGGTGAGCCTGATGTCTCTGATAATGTCAGATCTTTGACACATGTAGTGCATGGGAGGCCAGGGCACATATAATCCATCTTGATGCATTTTGTGTTGCTCTTTTTTGAGCTAGTAAAAATTTGAGCTCAAAAAAGAAAACAAGAAAGCAGAAATTAGAACATATGGCATCTCTAATTAAGGGGGTGATGTTATTTTTTCACCTTCAAACTCATTGCAGTCGCACTGACCTTAATGGGTTTTCCTTTCCTATGGTGCATTCAGCTATTCCCATGAAGATTTTGCTTTCCCAAGCAGGAAGAGTGAGTAAGCATGTGCAATCAAATACCTGTATTTTTGTTTCATAAGAAATTATGTGCTTTTAACATTTATTTTCAAGCTGTGTTATAAAAAAAGTCCCCATTTCAAGGGGCTTTTGTGAAGAAACATGAAGGGTGCATTTCCTTTGGAGACTGAAACCAAGATCCCTTTTCTGACTGATAAACAAAACTGGGTCTTGAATCTAAATTTGACATAAATCAAGCCAATGTCTTCACTATTTGGTTTAGAATCTGTCTTCTGCTTGAGGCTATTATGCTTCTTATGAAATATTCACTGGTCCAGAGAGATGGTGTGACTTTTTATAACTTGATGATGAAGGAGAATTTGTGGGACAAAGCAAACCCTAGTTCAGGTTCTGTCCCTGCTCTAAATTAGGTGATTTACATCCTAAGTGAGTCCACATGCAGTGAGGTGATAGACTTTATCTGCTCTCTTTCTGATCTTTCTTCTGTTGCTCATTTTCTGTCATGGCCCTGAAATACTCTATGATCTTGCAGAAAAAATTCTTGACCAGCTCTCTCAGAATTACTTAGCAAGATATGACTTTTAAAACAAAGACTGACAGTAATAGTAGGTAATAGGATACATAGGGTTCCTAATTTTATTTAATAAGTCAGCATCTCTAGTTTGATCCTTGACTTGTTTGCAGCTGCTATATTCCTACTTTGCATGTAACAGTAAAGGAAGAGGGTCTAACACTTTTTCATGACCAGAGCTTGGTTTTTTTTTTTTTCCCTTTTTGTGTGATTCTCTGTAGCTTAGCTAGCTTGACAGTGTGTCTTAGTGGAATTTTAATTTTGCAGAACTTGAGTTGATTTGCTTTTGAAAAATTAACCAGTCCGTGCCCTTGAAAAGTCATTGCATCCCTTCTTACCTCCACGTGTGAGAAGTTTAAGAAAATGATTAGCAAAGGTGTCACTCATTTCTGCATGCTGGATACCAGATCGGACTTGCTGTGAAGTAGTGAACCATATTAAAGCTGTGAAATCAGCCCTGCTCTACAGGGACTAAAACCAGCTGCACCAATTTTACTACTTTTTTCCCTGTGCAGATTCAGGAATGATTGGAATGGAGTTTGACAGTTTATTTACAGATTTGCTATGACTGACAGGATGCCAGAGGGGAAATGTTTGTACTCCCTGAAGATAGTTTTTGGTAACCAAGGCTAAATATCTGACAGGACTTCTGTTACCAAACAGAGTGTGAATCAACAGTTGTGTTACTGCAGAATTCAGTGCTTCTTTTCATTTAAAATACAGCTGAAAATGCAGGACTAAAGCCAGCATTTGTCTTGATGGAAAGTGTCCTCAGAGAAGGGAAGGTGTGGGGTGCTGGTGAATTCAAGTCTTCCAGTCCAATTGTGATCTGTTTTCCCTGTAGGAAATGAGGGAAAGGGATGAAAACCACTCACACACCACCTTCTTTCCTCTTGATCACTGATTTTCAAACTTAAAATTTGTGGGTTCCATAAATTTTTCAGTATTTGACTGGACCTCTTATGTGGTAAATTCAAGTCTCCTTGACAACCGACCTGCTTCTCTTATGTTATGAGCTGCCAAGAGTTCATGGACCATGCACTGAAAACTTATGTCTGTGTGTGTGATGTTCAGGTTCCTTGCAGTTTAACCTTGAAATGAATAAAATAAAATAAATCTTGTTTTTCTCTTACATTTATCCCTTGGCTTTGAAACTAGAGCAAATGGGCTTTTTCTTTTTCATGATCATGTCATTCTGATTGTCAGTGTAAATCTGCAGTAACCTGCTAAAGTATTCTTGTGGTGTATAAAAATCAGTCTAATATAACAATCCTTTGATAACAGAAACCTTTTGGAAGAACATTCATGAGCTATTTACTATATTATATACAATATATATGTAGTAATACTATACTCTGTATTCCCAGAAATAGTATTAAACATGCGATCAGGAAAGTATTTTTTCTTCATTAATAGCTCTTTGTTCATTTAAGAGGCACAGAAGCTTTTGTACATTGAAAAGGTTAATTATACTCAGAGTAAAGGTACTTGAATAAATTGTGTGTTTTATGGGTAGCAGAGGTTGAAGGTGGACAGATTTGTCTAGCACAGAGAAAAAAATATTTTTATTAGATTGCTAGGTGTTAAGAAGTGCTGCCAACTAGCAAAATGTGATCTGAGTATTCATGAGCAAGAGATATTGATATATTGCAGGGGACAGAAAATATGCACTTGAGTGCCTGTGTCCTTGCTTGCATTTAAGTCAGTCCTACTGGTTATGTCTAGAATCATAGATTTTGGTAGGGTTAATATTTTTATAGAATCATAGCATGGTTAAGGTTGGAAGGGGCCTTTAAGATGATCAGGCTCCAACCTCCCTGCTATGAGCAGGGACACTTCCCACTAGACCAGGCTGCACAAGCCTCATCCAACCTGCCCTTGAACACCTCCAGGGAAGGGGCTTCCACAACCTCCCGGGGGAACCTGTTCCAGCAAGTTACTACCCCCTCATGGTGGAGAATTTCTTTCTGATGTCTAACCTAAATCTCCCCTCTTTCAGCTTAAAACCATTATCCCTTGTCCTATCACTGATGAAAAGCCTCTCCCTGGCTTTCCTGTAGCCCCTTCAGGTGCTGGTTCCTTTTTGTTTGTTTTTGTTGTAACTGAATTGTTAACCTACTGTAGACAGATTCTTTCTGTATTTTTGTTATATGCATCAAGATGCATTCAAGATGACTGTGATTCAAGAAAGAGATGTACAGCACAATTAGCTAAGAATAAATGAGAAAAGGCAAAATGAACCTTCCTCAGTCCTGATCTTCTAGTGGAACATCTCCCTTTTAAATACAGATACATGATGTACAACTTACAGAAAGATCTGGACACACTGGGTTGTACTACAACTCTAAGGAAGATTTCTCTGGTTATCCTCTCATCAGGCTGAGCCCACCTTACCACTGCTGGGGTTCTGCTGACCCTATCTTTAGTGTGGATACAGCAGGGTTGACATGTGAATTTTTATTTGCATTTTTTAATTCTTGGGAATAAAAGACATACTTCTGGGAACAGAGACTGGCATCTAGCTCGGCTCTTTCTCAGATAAATTCTCTTCTCATTAAACTATATGACCATGGATATTCTGGCCCTGTGGCAGTCCTGGCTGCATGGGAGCTTTTCTGTAAGGGAAGAGTGATGATTGTGTTCTTACTGTTGTTATCCATGCAACCAGGCAGTTCCTTTGGGAAAGGGAGTAGTGGTTAACCTATTCCCATGTCTTGCTACCTTGACTATTGAAAAGTTTTTCCTCACAATAAATCTCACAGTGGCATGTCACATCTTACTCCTGTCAGGCTTTGTTCTGTCCATGCTGGCTATGGAGAAGAGAGTTTATTCCCTTTCTCCTTGTGGTTATGTTTTGGTGTTTTTTTTTTCTGTGTTTCCACTAGGTTAATGTTACTACTGCCTGTTTATAGCATTAAAAGCTCTGCCCTTAAGGGTGAGGGAAGTTTGCCCAGGGTAATGCAAGAAGTCATTGGCTGTGTAGGGCAGAAATGCAGTCCAACAGCACTGAATCCTGCTTTCCAGCTGTAGTTCTAGTCTACAAGATAGAAGACAAAATGCACTTTTGTTGGAGTTTAGACGATCCTGAGTGTGGATGGTAAAATTGTTAGCTTCCATGTTCTTCCTGTTGCTGTAAGAAGTTGTTTAGGTGTCCACCAAGTTGCTGTATTCCTGGCTGATGGCATCATTCCTGCCTTGATTAGTACATTGCACAGCAGTTACTACAGCTCATGCCTCTGTGCAGGTTGTGTCTCTGTAAGCTCTATGAAAAGATATACTTTCATGCTTTTTAAGACCCAAGAAAAGTGACCAAAGTAGTTACAGAACAGTCAGTGACCAGAGTGCCTAATATTATATTGAAATTCTTCAGTAGTTGGATTATCTTATTAAAAAAAGATGAGATCAGACAGAAGGAATGGATCAGCAGCAGAACTGTGAACTGGAATGATGAGTATTACTGGGACTGTCATCCAGTGCCTAAAGAGGGAAGCATAATTACCACAAGAAGGTCATTTTTCTAAGCAAAGGACAGTTGTAAAATGCCTTTACCAGGAAAAAAAAATAATCAGTATTTGTTGCATTGCATCTTTGAATTATTCATCAAGATCAGACAATTTCTTGTTCAGTTTACTTTGTCATTTTCTTCCAGTTTATTCTCAGCAGTTTGGATGAAAGCATAACACAGTAGCACCTGCTTACAAGAGACATTCAATTGACTAGATGTCTTGATTGGAAAGACATGTGCTTTGGTCCAAGCTAAAACCAAGCTCTTTGTTTTAATGGTATATTCCTATTTTATGGACAAATAACTAGAATTGGTGTTATGGTATTTTTCTGTTAACCCATTCTGATTATTTTAGTGAGTTATTTCAGGCCCTTAATTTAGAATAAACAAGATTTACTTATGGATCAGATCCTGCATCTTTTGTTCTGTTCTGTACAGCTTCTCTTGAAACAAGAAAGGGTTTCCCAGCAGTAAGGTTTGATTGTCTAGAAAGGTGTAAACATTCATTTTTCTGAAATTGCTTCATGTATATAGGTGAAAATAACACTCTTTTAGGAAATTATAGGCATGGTTAGTTTGTTTCAAGACCCTAGTCAGAATAGTGAAATGAGTAAATAATAGTTTATCTGTCAATTTACAACCTTTTCTTATACACAAGTATACAGAGAAACTCAAGTACACAAGGAGATTAGAATCTGTCCCCGTATGTTCCTCTCACCATGTTCCCTTTTTTTCCTTTTGTTCGTTTCCCCCATAATTTACTTTGCATATTTTAGTGTTTCATACCATGGTGCCTGAGTCAATTTTCTTTTGAATAATTAAACAGGTACATGCCCTTGGAGAGTCATTGCACCCTTTATTGCCACCTTAATGTGTTAACTGTGAGGAATTGGGAAAAGATGTGCGTTTTTTTATTGACTACTGTTTTATGCAAGGGTTGCACGTAATGTAGTGAACAGAACTCAGAGAGTATAGAGTGCCTAATTTTGGTGTATGTGGTGAACAATATCTTGGATACCCAGAGGATGTGCTCAGGCTGGAAAACCTTGTCCATTTGTCATTTCAAAAGATGTTGTGAACAGCCTTTCATTTAAAAAATTACAATAATAATAAAGATAGTAGTTGAATGACAGGTTCAGTGGCTATTCTGTTATGTCGTGATCTTAGATGGGGATGACTTTAGGTTGCAGAAGGTTTTAGCCTCTGCAGAAGAAAATGTTAAAAGAATTGGTCATTGAGTGAGCTGTGGATTTAGGAGAAGGGGAAGAGAGAGTGGAGGATGGACAGGAGGAGTTTTAAAGTTTTTTAACTGAGGTGGCTGAGACTTCTCTGGAGGGGAGGCAGAGTCATCTGGGGGACTGGGGTGCATGGCAAAATCCAAGCAGCTCTGGGGATGGCTGGGCTGACAGAGAAGTTTCTGTAAGCAGTGGAGAGCTCCAGGATCTCATTAAAATCCCAAGCCAGGGGAACTTGAGCGTAGCTGTGCTACAGATACAGCTCTAGCAGTGATATTACAGGGGTTTGTTAAAATTGTGCTGGCTTGGATAACTGAGTCAGTGTTTGCATTGTAGGAACAATGAGTGCACACCAGGGTAGGGCAATGACAAAATGTGCTTTGTTAAATTGCATTTTATGTTACTATTGTCTGGTAGTCATGCTTTTCTTTCCCCTTTTCTTTTGCAAGAAAATACTTTGAATTGTAAACATTTTTCAGTGTCTTTGGTCACTCTAAATTACATGAAAATGTCTGTTTGCCTTCATTGCTCATTCAAGCCCTACTCTTTGCAATTAGGATGCTACTAGAAACTTACATTGATTTCTAGGTGGGTGTTTTTCTTAGGATACAACGTATGTCTGCTATAATGTTACAAAACAAACCAAGGCATTTTGTGTTCTTTATTGCCAACAAATAGGTAGTGGGATTGTTTGACTCATTACTCGGCATGCAATGAGTGCCACATAGAGATCCCAGCTGATCCCAGAGGCCAAGGCAGCTGCCTGACTCCAGCTTCTTGGCAGGGGGATAAAATCTTTGCTTCAACGGTTGAAGGCAGAGAATTCCTCTAAAAACTTCTGCTTGGTCAAGCTTGAGGAGGAAGTGGAGACTGCAGCTTATGCTTTTGATGTTTGAGTTGATTATTAAATGTAGAAATAGAAGGAAAAGGTGATTCACAGGGTCATTTTGGATTTAATGCAATTGATACTTTATACAGACAAAAGGGACTCCACCCATTCATGTGGTTCTCTTCTCTTGGCCTTTGGAAGAGCTTACCATACAATTGTCCAGCTGTGGTTAAAATTTCCCTGTGCCATTGTGGTTGATATGTTTAGCCAAATGCTAAATGAAATGTATCCAATTCTGAGGTTCATCAGTAGGTGAAAACATGGGGAGTATCACAGCCATTTATAAAAGAGCATCCTCTAGAATTGAAGAGATTAACATCTCAGGGAAGGCTACAGGAGCAAAGCATACCTGAATAATGATCCCTGGTTAAAAGACATCAGTGCCTTGGAGATAAAGAACTGTTATAGATTGTAAAAGATTATCAAAATCCCTCAAACCAGACAGTGTTAATGATGCAGATCATGAAATGTGTGGTGACTGAGATTTAAATGTGTGTTTTGATATGAATTGTATGATCACTCATCAAAAGCTTCAGACCTGTTGTTATTTAAAGAGTGTTTTCTTTACTGTCTAAATCAAATATGTCAGCTCTGCAATCTGCAGCAGGTTAATTGAAATGCCGTGAGAGTGCATAATCTGAATCAAGGATGAGGTTGGCAAACTTTGTTCATCCTTTTATTTACGCAGATCTCTCGCCACTCCGCTTGGGAACTGGTGATGAAATCAGTGTGGTTTTCCATCTTTCCTTAGATAGGAAGGATTTTGGGCTGTCTCTTGTATGGAGACTAAAGGAACAATTCTGAAGATGTAATACTTGATTGGATTGATTGAATGAATGAATGTAAAGCAGGAGCTTGGAGAATGTCTTATAGTAGTTTTGTATTTACTTTTCAGTGTCCACTAATGGACTTCATCTCACTTGAGTGAAATTCTGCAAATGCCATGCCAAAAATACCCCAAGGTAGTTTTTGCTGTCTCCCTTTTCTTTATAAACTGTTATTTAATTTTATGTGATTGAATTTGCTGACATTTAGTGCACATTAAGGGAGGAATTTATAATGCTAGCTGAAGCAGAGCGTATTTCAGGTTTGTTCTTTGTCTTCTGCTAAGTCCATGTGCAGCTCTACCTGTTAGAAACCTGTGCCACTCCATGCTACTGCTTCTAATTGGG
>NW_009970714.1:1698854-1699710 GCF_000747805.2 Chaetura pelagica | reverse complement strand
CAAGCAACCATACAAGAATTTGTAAAAGCCTTTGAACTACAGTGTGAGGGGTTGAAGACATTCTTTTCTTCTCCTCAGCTGGACCTTTGGTTCTGTTGCAGTGATCTCTTGGCAGCTTTAACTTTCAGTGATTGTATGGAAATGTGATGGCAACTAAGGATGGTTCAGGTAATATGAGGATCCATCAGGCCTGTGTACCCACACCCCAGCTAGAGAGGGTTGTGATAAAGGCAGGCACTAAAAAAACGCAACACTTTGCCAACAGAAAATCTCCCCACTTTCCACTGGCATGAAGTTATTAGGGTATTTAGGAGTGGATGTTTGTACCAAGGGGTTGTATTGTTCCGTACTCAAGTGTACCCTTCCTAGGTCTAATATTTCATTTAAAAGCAATTTGCCTGAATAAAATAAAATATGCATGATGGGTGAACACAGATGAGCTCTGTTAATGTATTCTAATTAACTTGCTAAAAATATTTTAAAATCTTAATAAGCTTAAAGAGAATTGCTGATGATCAGATGCAATGTTAATGAGCATGGTATAAAAACATAAGAAGGTAAGTAGATAGCTGATTGGCAGTTGCAGTGCTGGCTGTATAGCTAAAATTTTTCTTGTGCAAAAGAGGGAACTTTGGGTTGAATTTTGGCTTCTGTCTTGGTAGTTAATTTCTCAACATCTATTTCTAGAAAGCTTAATGAACAAAACATTTAAAAAAAAGAAAAACAAAAAGAATGTACCTGTTTGATTTGAGGTGGAGTAGGGATTTTATTGCTTAATTATGCCCTAGAAAAAACACACTAAGGACATTTATAATAAAGTATCTGTGTTCTTTGTGTGTGGGAGAATGACTCTTTC
>NW_009970714.1:1664925-1698542 GCF_000747805.2 Chaetura pelagica | reverse complement strand
TCTTTCCCTTTTATATATGCCATAAATCTCAGATTGTAGTTCTTTTTCTCTCCAGGCTATTAGGTTTCTGCAGACTGTTTCTCATTCCTTAGCACCTATAGTTGCTTGGCAACAGCATCTGATTTACATGAACCCAGCCCCGTGAATGAATAGTTACCTGGAACCTTTCTGCACAGAAACCCCAAGAAACGTAGCGGTTCTCCCATTCAGGGTGACAATTATGAGGAAATATTAATTGCTTCTCCCTATTCATCTCTCTGTAGCCTTTCTTTTTCTGTTAAAGGAGAAAAAACCCCTGTATTCTCTCTTTACTTCTAACCTGCCAGAGGTCAGAAAAATAATTTATAAATAATCCACTTGGAAAGCAGGTTTATTAATAACAGAACATTTCAGTCGTGCTCAGAGCCTCAACTGGTACAAGCAGTCCCCAGTGCTGAATTCTGTAGGTACAGAAAGACATTCAGAGAAGTGAATTACCCCACCATAGTTGCACACAGGCCAGTGTGTTTGTGTTGTTATTATTTATTTATTTTTCTGCTAGTAAGTTTGGTATAGTTCTTAGGGAGGAAAAGGAGTAAATGTTTCCGACTCAATGTATTTTTTTCCCTTCTTGGCATATGGTACTTCATTGAACAACCGATTAAACAGATTTTCTGCTACCTCAGCCTACTGTTTTGTGAGCAGGTACACCTTCCTATTAATTCATTTTATTCTTGTGAGGTACTTTACAAGCTGTAGGTTATTTCTGTTCGGAAGAATAGGAGGTACTAAAAAGAAAAACAAAGGAGAAAAAAAATTTAAGCGCCACCAAACACAGAAGACTCTTACAGGACTAGGAGAAGAGCTACAGGCAGAATTTTTGTAAATGCCAAACAGTTGTAACAATTATTTTGAAAAACCTTGTAAAGAATGCACCCAAATTGACTTGTTTTGTAAGTTCTTTTCTGTTTTTCAGCTGGCATATCCTTTGCAAAAATAAGATGATGCTTGGACTTTGACACTTCTGTTGCATTTCTAGAGGCCTTTGTTGATAAGATGCAAAGACTAGTGCTGAGGGAAACAGAACAGTCCTGAGATCTAATAGAGATCTGGTTTTCAAATCTAGATCTCCCGCTGATTTTTTCCCCCAAGTTTGTGGTGGTTTGGGTTTCTCTAAAATCAAGATACCTGGTAGGATGTTCTTTCCCCCTTTCACTCAAGTGGCATTCAAGGTCAGGTCATCGCACCCTGTAACTTTTGATTATATCCTGTGGCTTTAGGTAATGCTGAACTTGCAGCTGATTATTACTGCATTTTCTCCTGTGGACATGTCTTGCTACTGATGCACAGACTCTGTAGGTTAACTAATGCAGAATCCAATGCATTTGTGATCTAAGTAATGAAGAGGCCTTTGTTCTATTCTTGGTTGTTCTACTGATTTTGAGCGACCTTGGGCAGCTCATTTATCTCCTTCCTTTTCTCATTTTAACCTTTGGTGGGTGGTGTCATATGTTGATTTGCAAATGTAATTTTCTGTTTCCCTTAGAAGATTTGCAAGGCTGAATATTGCTGTGCATGAGGACAGACAGTTTTTAAAAATGAAACGACGATGGTGTTTGTGTTTCTAAATTACTCAGTAGCAAGCAGTATTTACTGATGTGTGGTCTGCAAAGCCACATGGTAATTATACACATCAGAGTTGTGATAGGCATGGGATGGGGGTGGATGTTTTGCGAGTTTCAAGCACTTTTCTCATTTGTTGGAATTTTTGAGGAAATACTGAGCTGTGCTGCAATGCTAGCAGCGTTAACAAACACACTCATTTTTAGTTAGTGGAAAATGCCTAAGATAGCAGGGGTCTTTTTTTTGTGTGTTTGTTTTGTTTTTTTAAACCAATTTCTGGGAACATCTTGCGTGCCTCTGAGTTTGGGTGAATGTCTCACCTCCAGTCCTGATCATCAGAGGCAGTAAGTTTGCATTTCCAGGGTTCCCAGAGGTCCTGATGCAGCTCAGTGCAGAGCCCTCCGGAACTCTGGAGCTTCCTGTAGCAGGAACACAGGACACCCGACCTCCTATCATGGGACTCTGCAGACCATGTGTCTGTATGTGTCTGTTGGAGCTGCAGACCTTCAAAGGTGGAATATTCTCTCAAGAAGCCAGACAGGTTTCTAGAAAAAGGTTCTGTGTGATTTATCAGGAGTTTTTGTACACTGGCACTTTGCTCCTAAATATTTGGTTAGGCAAACTGACAACATGCAGTGTCAGATACTTCTAAGGTAGACTTTTTAAATCCTCTTATCAACTCTGCTCTTTTTTGATGGTGGTTTCAGTGGTGAAGACATTTCTGCCAGGCACTGGTTGTCTACCAGCAGCACTAAGCAGCAGTGGTTTGTGGTCTTGAAATTATGCCTTTTAATGAATATCAGAACTTAATATCTGTAGCTTATGAAAAAGGACAAGATGTGGTCTGTAAGTGCCAAGATACAGTGATGTTTTAACTGGAAGGTTGAAGCCACAAAGATCAGGTGACTAGAAGTTTAAAGAATAAAAACCTACATTATGGGAAAAGTGAAAATATTTAACTTTAAAGGTCATTAAATGTGAAAACAGGCAGTAGACACAGTAAATTCTGTCACTTTGAGTCCTTCAGCTGAGATTCTGTGTCTTCTTCAGATTAGTTCAGCAAATACAGAGCTGGGCCTGATGGTGGGATCACTGTGTTAAAGTTGTGTCATCTTGTTTAAGCAGCTGGTTTGCTCTGACCCCTTACATTTTCGGCCCATTCTGTAGGTAGGTTTTTAAATAGCTGGATGTGGTAGCTGGATATCAAATGCCCTCTTTGGCTGTCCTACAGGTTTTGTTTTCAGACTGGTACCACCTACTTTAGAACATTTTTTGTGGCTCAGTTGATTTGTTGCAGTGGTTCCTGATTTCACGTTTATTTGCTTAATGACAGGAGTTCTGAAATGGAAGGGCAAGGCAAAGCTGTTTCCAAGAGTCTGTGGATAATTGTGGAAGTGTGGGGTAAATCAAAGCAGACTACACTTCTTGTTAAGCCTTTACTTGGAGCCTTGGCTACTTTATGGTTGTTTGGACAACTGCTGAATAACTTTTGTGGGGATTGGTATGTTTCCCCAACACACACTATTTTTAAATTTCACAGTTCTTGCCATAGCCAAACTTTGGGTAACAAAAAAACCCCCGAAGCTTCAGTGAGAGGCCAAAAAAAGAAATAAATTAAACCTTATGTAAGTCAGTTACATTGGTACATGAACACATTTTACCTACAAATTAATGAAATATATTCCTTCTTTTTTCTTTAAGTAATTAAATCAGAGCAAG
Organism: Chaetura pelagica; assembly: GCF_000747805.2. NCBI lineage: Eukaryota > Metazoa > Chordata > Aves > Apodiformes > Apodidae > Chaetura > Chaetura pelagica. The sequence continues at coordinate 1,695,221 of NW_009970714.1, read as the reverse complement.
GAACTTACACCAGTTACAGATAGCAAGGGTTTATTAAATTATTGTTAGCAGTAATGTCTTCAGGAGAGGACTTACCCCCATATAGGTTTTCAGTCTTGACCAAACAGATTTGAAGTGGTCCTTCTAATTTGTCTTTCATCTGTATCCTTAAAAGTTTTCACAGAAACATTTTTCCAAAATACTCAGCCTATATCTATGAAAACTTACATTCTGAATCTGCTGCTTTTTTTTCTTTTTCTGCTGTAAACTCCAGTGCTGAGTTGTGGATTTTCTTCTTTTTATACTTTACCATTGGAATTTATCCCAGGCTTCATCAAAATGTTCTGTCAAATAAGAGAATTGTGTCTCAACAAGAAAAAATCACAGCAAATTGATAAGTGATTGCAGTTCTGCAGTGTTTCTACAAGAAGTGCAAATATTTCAGAGGACTTCTTGCAAGCATGTCAATGTATATGTTATAACACTGTTATGACTATTGATCTGTTTGTTCCCAAATAAGTCTTTAACATTCATGTGCCCAAGTTTTCCCTGCTGTATAACTCTTCTGAAGTCGATGAAGTTGAATTGTCAGTGGGGTTGGATCTTGTGTAGGTTTTGTTTCTCATAGTACATCTTAGACTATGTGCATTTTTGAGGTGATCTGTAATAATTTAAGGTGCTGCTACAAGGGAATTTGTGTCCATGTTTTTATATGTTTATTTCTTCTGAAATCCAATAAAAAAAGGAATGCTTTGAGTTAACATTAGGTTTTAAATTCATATCTGAATTGAGCTAGACTAAGGATTTTCAGAGTTAGGTGATTTGGTGTCTTTAAGCTTCATGTTGTGAAAGATAAAGTTTTGTCTTTATTGAAGCAGGGTCTTGAGAAAGCAAGATTTGGCATCCTCATGAAGAACAATTTCTGCCATTAGAAGTTTCTTGAGAACATAAGATGAGCTAGAGTAGCAGTAGGGATTCCATTTCTACTGTTTTACTTAGGTGTGTGTGCATCTGCTCATTTTAGTGATACTATTCTTGCCTTACAGCAGGATGACCAAGAAAAATCATGCCTGTTCTCCTGTACATCATTGTAGAGACTTTATCTATGTAAGCAGCATAAATGTTGAGAAAATTACCCATATTTGTCATTGGGGCTGAGAAAATGGAGGCTTTTTTACCCTTTTGAATTCCAGCTGGTGTGACAGCAGCAGTAGCCTCAGAGGCCGGTGATCAATTCTCTCCTTAAAAATTGTTTTTTCTTCCCCAGGCACTGCATATAAAAAGTAAGAATAAATTCTATGTCTAGAAAGTTTCTGACATACACTTGAGCTATTGAAACCTTCAGTGAAATTAAAGCATGTTATAAAATATGAAAACTTCTTGGCTTATAAGTAAGAGAACAGCTAACCTGGATGGCAAATAGGGCTTGATTTTCTCTGTAATAAATTAGCTAATGCTTCAAAGTGAAAGTCAGAAATACTTCTAAAAATAGTTTTTAAAAGCTTTTATGAATTACTATGTGGCTTTTAGAACTCTAGAGGTGGGTGAATTTCATAGAATGGTTTGGGTTGGAAGGGACCTTAAAGATCATCTAGTTCCAACCCTCCTGCCACACCTTCTACTAGACCAGATTGCTCCAAGCACCCTCCATTCCAGGGCTGGGGAATCCACAGCTTCTCTTGGCAACCTGTTCCAGTGTCTCACCATCCTCACAGGAAAGAATATCTTGCTAAATAGCCAGTCTAAATCTCCCCTCTTTCAGTTTGAAACAGTTCCCTCTAGTCCTCTCACTCTATGTTCTTGTAAAAAGTCCATCTAGCTTTCCTGTAGCCCTCTCAGGTACTGGAAGGTGCTCTGAGGTCCCCACAGAACCTTCTCTTTTCCAGATTGAACAGCCCCAACTCTCTCAGCCTGTCTTCAGAGCAGAGGAGCTCCAGGCCCTCTTCATGTTCATGGCCCTCTTCTGTATGTGTTCCAGCAGCTCCATGTTCTTCCTGTGTTGGGGGCTCCAGAACTAACTCGATGTGTTTGAATATTTGGCTTTAAGCTTGTAATTTATTCACTTGGGCAGTTGTATTGGTCTAAATTAAAAAAAAAAAATAATTAAAAAGTGAAAACAAAGAAAATAAAAGGATGTGTTCTAGTTTATGGTACTTTTGCCTCAATCAGTCAGATATTGTCTGATGTGCTGCAGGCTGGTTTGTGGCTGTCTTTTTTTCTCTGGTATTAAATACTTGGAGATGTCAGAAGTGATGCAGAACAATGAGGTAGAGAAGCAAGTGCCTTTGGATGCAGTCCTAGAACTCAGAAGCACATAAAGGGCACTCAGTATCTTGTACATTTTCATATTTAAAAGGGTGCAGACAAGAGAAACCTTTTACCATAGCAGGAGTTTAATTTCACAGTCTCTACATGAATAAGAAAAATTAGCATTAATTTTGGAAGAGTTAATATGCATGGAGGACAATTTTGGAACATTTGTTTTATAAATGAGACAGAATAATAATATACTTTTGTTTTGTATTTCTAGAATGAAAAGCTAGAAAATACTTTAAAAAAATTATAGTGTTTGGAGTTAATCAGAAATAAAAGAGGGGCTGATACTTTTCTCATTGCTTGCAAATTGTAAATTGCAGTTATTTGCAATCATGCTTATAGCTGGCGTGGATTCGTGTGCATAATCAGCTGCTTTTTGAATGCATGTTCTATTGTTCTGTTTTGTTTATGGATTCAGTTGTGATGAGAAAGACATCATGAAGTTGTTTGGATAAAGCCTTCAAAATGTCTTTTAGGAGTTTTGAAAGTCAGGGAGTGACTGGCATTTGGGATACAAACCTGGGCTGTGTGTAGCACTGGAAATTTAGCTGAAGAAGCTGAAGTTTTCAGCCTCCAAACAGAAAGTCAAATTCTGCTTTTGGACTTTGCAGAGCATGAGCCAGCAAAATTCTGAGCTGACACAGGCACGTTGCTACAGTCCAGTTGAAATATGGCCAGACCCAAAAGGCCTGAGGTCAGGAGTCGTCCCATCGATTCCAGCATCCAGACCCGTTAGCAGTGTGATACAACCCTGATCCTGGTGGAACAGACGGGTGAATTTCTACCTCCAGCCTCCTTGCACAAATGATGTGGCAGCAGGCTTTTGGTGCTAATTAACAGCACTAACCTTCTGATTGATGAGAGTTTGCTTATGTGATTATTTTTCTTAATAGCTATGGTTATGTGCCAAGACCGTTAGAGGAATGTCAGGAGAGAGTCTCCCAGTGTTACTGGTTCCACAGTCTCACTTGTTGAATTCACTTGGGCAATGCTCTTTAAGTCTGCTCTAAAATCTTTGTTTTTCCTTCCACTTTTTGTCATAGTCTTCTTAAACTGCTTGCTTTTCTGGGAAGGCAGCAGTTCTGTGTTTGTAAATATACAGTGATGCAGGTCTTCAGTCTTTTTTGGACCACTGACAACTGCTGAACACAAATAATAGTAATTTCTCCCTTGTCTCAGTGACAGATTTTTATTTTTTTTTCCCTTACGTACCTTTCAATGAAAGCAATATTTTGGCTGAAAACAAGAGGCAGGAGGTGAACTTTGACATCATTCACTTTTGCTGGATCTGTGTGAAAAGCAGAATGGGGATTGTGTGTGTAACATATATAGAGTGGGCTGACTTCTCAGTCCTGTATGGGAAAGTGCCTCATGCTCAGTCTTCCCACATAAGTGAACTTCTTTACTTGGGCCTGCACCCTGCTCCTGGCTGGTGGGAATGACTAACTGAATTTCATTAGATCAGTCACCATGTTCCACAGCAGATAATAGATCTGTAAAATATGTACATGTTGCAGGATGACACCACAGATCACAGAATTGTCATGGTAGAAAGGACTTCTGAGATCACAGGGTCCAACCATTAACACACATAAACACACACAAAAAAAACCCCAATACAAAACCAACCAAAAAAGCACAAACCAAAACCACACCCCACCAAAAAAACACCCACAAAACCCCCACAAAACCTCGGCCACTGGAGCAGGCCCTGAAGTGCCACATCTACATATTTCTTGAATACCTCCAAGGATGGTGACTCAACCACCTGCTTGTGCAGGCTGTTCCAGTGCTTGACCACTCTTTCAGTTTAGCAACTCTTACAGACAGGGTGCAATGTTTCCTAGACAAATGCTTTCTAGATGGTTAAAATTCTGTATCAGCTCTCTAAAAAAATCATTAGTTTTTAATTGGAAAGAAACTGGTTGGTTAGGTACTATAAAGGGAGCTTTTTAATTAAAATACATTTAAATCTGATTCTCTCAACTGCCAAAGAATTGAATTAATTAATAATGTTTGCTACAGTTTTTGTTTTGGTTGTGGTTTTTTGGTGGTGTTTTTTGTTGGGTTTTTTTTTTAACACTGTATTTAAGTTCTTTCTGTGCACTGCTGTAGGGGATAGATGGTAACTCCTGACAGATTCAAGTACAGCTGACTGAGAACACCACTGGTGATGGATGAGCAATGTCTTTGTTAATGCCCCTGTATACATAAATAATGGGCTTGCTTTATTTATTTATAAGATGTATCCAATTACACATCTCAGAGCAAATGTCCACCATTCAGTAAAGCACACAATATAGGCATTAAAAAGACAATCCCTGAATTCAGTGATCAATGTACTTTCCTCACTCTCAGGAGAGAGATTGAAATAAGAGGTAAACCTAAAAATCAGCAAATTCAATTAAGTTATTTTGGGACCTACCCCTCATCTGTAAGAAGTGGCTGAGACTCAACTAGGGAAGCTGTTGTCTCTGCTCTGGCTGTATGCAGAGCTGCCTTGGGAAACACTGGCTTCACCTAGGATCACTATTCCATGTGGTCTGGATGGACCAGTCCCACCAGTACAGCAGGTGAGATTGTGTTGTCAGGCAGTGCTGGCTAGGACTCACTAGGCTGCTACCCACTGGGATATGTTTCGGTCAACTGAGCCAGCCTCATTATTCAAAGCAAAGGAGAATGAATGATTTTACCCTTCATGTAGTTTCAGCATGGGGTTTGGGTATTTTTTTTACTATGTATCTGTGTGTTCATGCTCATAAGCTGATCCAGTTTAGAACTTGAGATGTCCAACCAACGTTAGAAACTTTGCAGTGTAAATTGTTAGTTTCTTTTATCAAGTAGGTTATATACTGACATAGCTATTAGAATTTTGCTATGAAGTAATTATTCTGGATTAAGATGAATGTTTAGATTATAAGGGTGTTAAACACTGTTTGCCCTCTTGGTAGATATCTAACTAATAGCTGGGTAAATGCATACTCCTGAGTGGTTTGTATTGAATAGCAAATGCACTGTGAAATCACCCCTACTTTTCTTATGGTAACCTATTTATGTAGAAGTATCTGGAATTACAGTTATGGCATAAATTGATAAGGTAACCAAAACCTGAATCTTCTGACCTAGCAAGGAGTAAGTCTCTGATAAGTGTCTGTGATTCCTAATGCCAACATTTTACCTGTTTCAGGGGCACTGGAGTCAGCTAGAAGGCACAGATCAGCCCTGCCTCCCCTATCAGTCACTGTGCAGTGGAAGCAGACAGCAGTATATCCTGACAGCGCTATGAAACATTTGGAAAATTGTGGAGCAGAAGCTCTGAGAGAGCTGGCATGCAGATAGATGGAAGTGTAAGAAACACTTGAGCTAAGATATGTCTGCAGTTTTCATAGGGGTAGTTGCTGCTTGGCTTTACCACTTCTGTATTGTCCACTATTCTTTCCTGATGGTGATAGCCCAGCAGTTTATTAAGCCCCTTTCCAGAGGCAGTGGAGAGCAAGCAGGTCTTATTCTTTGGTTTTAACTGCTGTGGAATGGAGCAAATGTTTGTTTCTCATTCTGTCTGTGTCAGATAGAATGTGGTGTTTTCACGCTGGATATAGTAGTTCTGCAAGAATTTCCATCTGCAACAAGGTTTAGCAAGACAAGATTGTGACTACTAGGCAAATAATTTATAGTTCAGTTTGGTTTCTGGGAACAGAGGCTTAATAGTTATTTTTCACTGGTTTCTGTGCTATTATGTTGTGATAATCTTGGCAGGGATCTGTCACTCTGTGTTGGTATAATTGAAACTTGTTTCCCCTGAGGAATCACTCTGTTGTTTGTTTTATTTGTTTACTGACATTGACAGAGATCCTAATGGCTTTTAAAACCCAATTTGTGCATCACTGAATATCCTCCAAAGAGGAAAATAAAATTAAATTTATCAGTAAAATAGGGTCCCCCATGCAATGCTTTGTCTAGGTCTTAGACTCCACCTGAGCACCTGTGAGCCTAGAAATGGCATCGTGTGCTTTCTTTTTATTTCTAATTCTGTCTTCAGGGCTTTTGTCATTAGGATACTTGAAAGGATAAATGGCAGTAAGTTACTTAGGGCATTAGTGTAAGTTGACCAACTTTGCCTTGCCTTGTGAGAAATAAATTATCTTTAGATTTTATTAAAAAAAACACAGTAAAATTCCCCTATTGAGAGCGTATATGTGATGCCTTATCTTATTATTGTCATAAATCAGGGTAGTCAAGTGTTTAGATTTTTAAAATATATGCTATCAAAGTATTTATGCATTTATTTTGTTTTAAGCCTTTGAAGACTGAATTTTCATTTTGACTACTCAAAATTATAATGCCCTGCAGAATTGTGGTTATGGAGAGAAGTATGGCTAGTTACATGCTGTACTCCAGTGCATACATGCACACAAATAAAGGATGAGGCACAGGACAGACATTCAGGAATGGGAGAAGGAAGGATAGGATTCTTTAAAGGATGCAGGATAACTTTTCAGCACCCCAAAGCTGTGTGTTTGCATTGGATAAAAGTTCAGATTTATATTTTTTTTCATTTTATTGAAGCAACTCAGACCATCTCTAATTACCTTTTGACACACTTCCTTATCATTCAAGCATGTAGGGATTGCCCAAGTTTCAGTGAATTCTGACTGTGAACGTCACAAGGAGATAAGTTTGGAAAATGTTGCTGATTTTAAAGGTTATCTGTCAGTTTGTGTATATACAGCTATGAGCCAAACCAGTCTGACCTCAAACCAGAGCTGTAGTGTAATAACACTGCCTTTTTTGTTGTATATCTTTTTTGCAAGTCTCCCTGACTTTAATAGCACCATAATAATAATAGGTCTGCAATATTTATGTTGCCTCTTCTAAGGAACTGTTCTAATGTGACTTGGAAAGGTGAGTAATTAGTCTTAAGTCATTTTTTACAGAAGGTAAATTAGAGGTACAGAGAGAGAGAGCCCAGACCATCTGACTCCCACCTCCTTGTTCTCATTGCTTGGTTCAGTAGTGCAGATCTTGACAATATGCACTTTCAGTCTGATCCATATGTTGTATTGCATTGCAGTGCCTAGAACAAGGATTTTGGCTACTGGTGGTGCATCCCACAATAAAAAGATCTTACAGGTGAGTAGACAATCCTTTGAACTGATCAGATTCATCTTCATTTTTATTTTGATGTACTGAGTCCAAATCACTGCACCTGCGCAGGAAGGTGTGGCTATGGGGTTGTCCTGTTTTGAGCTCAAACCAGGACAGATTGTGAGCCTGCTGCAAGTCTTTGGGGCTTTTGTCCAGGTTTAGTGTGAACACTGTTAGCTCACTGCTAATTTTGTATTGAACTTGAAAGATTTCTTTACAGTCTCCTAGTTTTATGAATGTGCATCTGAAGCACTGTTGATTTCAAGGTCTTATCACTTACATCAAATTCATCAGCAAAAAAATCAAGAAGAGACTTGAAATAATACCTGAGACTTCTGTCATTTGGATGATGGATTGGGGATATTATGCTGGTGCTGAACACTCAAAAAACCCTACCTCAAACAAACAAAACCCCCATACAAACCCCAAAACTCTGCCCTTGTTCTGAGTATCTTTTACTCCACTGACAGCTTGGACAAGCAAGCTCCCCTTTGACTAGAGGCTCTGACACTGAGCCTGCAGGTGGACATGTACACACCAAAAGGCACCTGACTAAATCTTGGGCTAAGTCATGGCACTAAAGTTAGTCAACATGGGGTGAATTGTTTTCTGAAGATGCCAGTCCTTTTCTACCAGCTAGAGAGAGCCTCTATTGTCCACTGTGCTCTTTGACAACTGCAGTTGTATGAAGGACAGTTCCACTGCTCTGCACAAGCTGAGCTGGAATAAATGGATGTTGAAGAGCAAAGAGCAGAAAGCTCTTTTTCCTGAGACATCTAAACCACATATTTGTGTAACCACTGATTGTACAGCTGATTGGGACACAGCAAATGTGGCATGTTTTGCCTGTAGATGTCACTTCTCTTCATCAGCTTTGGTTATTTTGCTTAGGAACTTGACATTGGAAAATTAACTGATAATTGCTTAAAACACTGGTCCCTGCTGGAGTAATTCTACTAAGAATATTTTCGGAAAGAGATTGGCTTAATAGATGAGTTTGTCTTTAAAGCTGTATTTAGGTACCAGGAAGGTCTCCTTGCTGTGGAATGAAGGCAGAGAACTGAATGTTCTTATAACATGTAATTCTGCAACATACACAGCCGAAAAATTGTGGAGATGGGAGAGTGGTGGCTGTGGTGCCTGTTCTTCACGTATAACAGTACAGCTGCTTTTAAAACTCATTAGAACTGTCTTAGTATAATATGATCAATACAGTGTCATCCACTTAATTCAATCACTGGTTAATTGGATCCTCCTTTTTAATTTAATCAAAACCTCAGAAACCCTATCAGTTGCATAAAGAATAATAGTTTCCACCCTTATCATGGTCAATTTTGGATAATTTGTTCCAGGGCTACAAAAGACTATCATTTAATTAATCAACATTCAGTAACTTCTGTATTTTACGCTGCAAAGGAGGCAACTTAGGAAAATCTGTTAATATGGTAGGGCAGCTTTCTCTATGGTTCTGGAAAGCTTTTTATAACATACGTGGTGCTTGATTAATGGCCACATGAAGCACAGTGAAATATTTTTAACAGTAAAACCTCTAACAGTTTCTTTAAAAATTATTAATGACAGAAACCACAGTTTCAAATGATTTACCTTCTAGATGAGCTTGGAATAATTTTAATTTTATAATCATGTGACACAAAAGGTAGCTATTATTTGCAGTGTTACAGCACTTACTAGCATTCAGTATAGAGTAGAGCTTTATTGTGTCAGGCTCTGCAGAGATGCAAAAAACCCCCACCTCTCTGCTGTATAAAGGAATTTACAGTTTAAACTTAAGAAATACCTGTTAGAAATGAGAAGGAAGCAGATGGGGAATGTGCTGAAACAATACAGCAGTATTGGCTGGCAGGATGGGCAGTGGAACCAGCCCTCTGTGACCTTCTCATTTCCAGAGGGCTTTTAAATAGGTACCATGATTAATTTTCCATTTCTCCTCTAGCATTGAAGTTCATGTATTGCTTATTGCTTGCAACTGAAGTTAGGCAATACTGGCTTGGTTATTTTACCAGAAGAAAATGTTTTAAGTTTAAAGCTCAAGCTTTCATTGGCCTTTAGTTAGTAAAAATTATGAAAATTGGTGATTTTTCAAAGGTTTTGATTTGCAGATTCTCCATACACCTTCAGAGAAAGAGGCAAAATCCTTGAGAGATGTCACATACTGTTCTTCCTGTAGCTTACATGGATTGACTATTTTAGTAATGTTTTAGAAGTCCTTGGGACCCATAATCAGTAGGACTGTAAATCCCTAGGTCGGGCCTGCAGATCACTAATCCAGACTGGATTCCAGCACACTGTTGCCTTATCTGAGACTCTACTGTACCAGTGTAAATCAGGTGATACACTATTGCCTTTGGTAAAAGGGAAAAGCAAAGTTAAATCTGAATTGTTAGTTTGCTTCTCACCTTGCTCAGCTGAGGGATACCTGTAATCCTAGAAGTGACAAAACCAAAATGGAGAGAGTTTGTTAATAGTGTTTTCAGATAAGTGTTCTTGAAACTCCCTGTCCCTACCTAAATATATCTTATTTTTTCCTTTTTTATATCTGTTTTCCTAAATCTACACTGTGGGGAAGGGCACACGTGCTCAGTAATTGTGCGATGCCTGGTGTTGATTTTAATGCCAATTTTTTTGTGGTCTAATAACTTTAGTATCTGTTGGCTACCATAACACTTTTTTTTTTTGCTGGTAAAATTATCTTTGTATTGGTCAAGCCAAGCTGAGAAGTGTCTTGGTATATCTTCATAGCTAAGGATCCCTTGAATACAGGAAAAAAAATCCTGGTATGTGTAGAGACCATATAACTGTCCTGTGTCATTCTTCCTGTTAACCTGAATTTGGTGGGAAGGGTGAAGGTGAAGACAATACATTTAGTAGGCTTTCATTCTGGAGCTTTTATCAAAGTTGAGAAGTGGATTGCCATGACTGGCTCCTCTCTCTTTCCTTTCCATTTGCCTCAGCCATAAATGTGATAGAAGAAAGCTGTGGGTTCCTGAGATCTCTTGCCCTGACACAAGCCTTGGGCGCAGGCAAATTGTGTGGGCTTATGAGAGAGACAATGCTTGAATCCAGATTCCTCTGACCTTGTAATAAAGAGATCTGGAGAGAGAGCTGGGACTTGGTTTCTTGGCTGCAGTTACATCTCCAGCTCAGATTTTGCAGCACCTTGTTGTGTGACAACGTCAGGACTCATTGTTGCCTGTGGTGCTTCTTTCTGTAGAAATGCTTGGCTGGGGTGTAAGGTAGTTACTGGTTTTCCTAAGCAGTGATAGGGCATTGCTTATCCCTTGTCTTCTAGGGACGTTCCTAACTGATGCTTTGATACTTCTCAGGTCCTGTCTGATGTGTTCAACGCACCAGTGTACACCATCGATACCGCCAACTCGGCTTGTTTAGGAAGTGCTTACAGGGCAATTCATGGTAAGACCTTAAGGAGATACTTCTGAGCAGGCTAGGCATTTAATTTCAGTAGGTTAATACTTGGGATTAACATCACTGAAGATGAGAGGAGAATAAAGCTGTGTGGATCTCACTGGAAGGACATTCAGGTCAAAAAGGTTTTTTTGCTCTTAGTGCGTTTTGATCAGGCCCATGAATAACATTTGTGTTACAATTTAAGTCTGGGGACTGCTTGTCAACCAAGGGATAGGGCCTGGAAACTTTTGGTACTGACAGGGGAAGGTCCAGGACCTTACTGTGTTGAGTTGCTACCTCCATGTCCCTCACTTGGAAGAAAACAGCCAGGTGAAGGTGCTGGTATAGCCTGCTGCCCTGGTTTGAGAAGCAGACTGTAAACTGGATTGCTGAAATGGTCAAACCAAACCAAAAATTAAATCCTAGTAAAGCAGATTAGAGGAGGCAGGAGTGACAGGACTAGTAATACTGCTGGCCATGTAAATGTTGTTAAACCTATATGTATCGTCCAGCTTCTAAACATCAAGACAAAGGATATGCAAAATGCCCTGGGCTTCATGCTCAAGTATGCACTTTCTCTTGAAACACCATAAATCTTGGGATATTCTTAGGTTGACCAGTCGTTTTTCTTGCTGTACCCATCACTCACTGTAATGCAACAGTCCAAGATTTCAAGTATTAATTAACTGCTATCTACTAACACATGGAGGTGTGTCTTAAGGGGGACACCAGCCATTTAAGAGTTGAATCCCAAGCAGGAAATTTTATTCATGTATATTCACATATATATTCATTTATTCAAGCAGTTCCTAATATGTTACAGTTAAACAAATCAAAAGAATGTGTATGAAATTCTTAAGTCCATATTTAGGCCAACTTCTTTTAGTCCCTCTTTTGTTTATTATAAGCTTTTGGACCTTAAGACATGGATAGCTTCTGTGCAAGCTCATGTAAGATCATGGGATTGCAACAAGCATGGAACAGGTAACATCAGCCATCAGAAGAAATCAGAAAGGTTTTAATTTTAGAAGCAAATTCTGCTGTCACATTATAGCATCTGAAGACTACATGCTCTCCTGCATTTGAAAACAGCAGAGAAAGTTGCACAGCCAAAAACTTGAGTCAATGTGTTTAATGCACACAGCATGCTCCTCTTTCTTTCCAGAAAAGACACAAGGGTTCTGTCAGGCAAAGTACACTTTTATAAGGCAGTGGAAACAATACAGTTAGATTACAAGTATGTTTGAAGCCACAGTTGGGACCATTTTCCACCTTTGGGGCCACGTTTCTGTATTGCTTTTCTCTGCACTCAGATTTTTGCTTCAGAAGCCACCAGAAGCTTCCCAGCACCTAATTCATGTGAATGCATGAGAGAAGTGGAGCCATCATTAAAGTTAATCCAGATATTTTGGAAGATGTGAATTCCCTCTACCAATTTGGCAGGTGAAATCTTGGGGCTTGGTTGACAGAGCGTTTGAGTGAAGATTTCAAATGGAGGGACTCCTTCAGGTACTCTGCCAGCCAAGCCCCAGGGGCATGCTGTGTGTGTTTCTAAATGGCATTTTTGATGGATGCTTTCAGCTGACTCACTCTTGGCCAGGCAAAGGAATTGAGCAAAACTGTAGACTTGCTAATATAAATGAAATATTGATGGCAAGGGCTCCTTAATAATATTGCAGCGTACATCTACAAGTAGGGTGTTCCACGGTTAGTCTGGGATTCCTAGCATGTGGAACAAGGAACTCCTAAAGTGCTATGATTCACTTGGAAAGCAAAATGCTGTAGTAGCAGAACTCCCCTGTCATTCTGCTTCCTTATATAAAATATATTTATTAATTTGTAATGCATTTTCTTGACATTGTTTTAATTTCTCCTCCTTTTTTTTGTTTAGTCACGTTTTGTCCTGGAGTCCCTCACTTCCACATATTTTTCACTGCTGTTTACTGTACTTTTATAATCATAAATAATTACTGAAATTGTTGAGCAGCATTTCTGCTGCTGACCTATTCTCCAGGGTACCCATTGAGTGATTGGCAAAATCTCAATCATGGAGTCCCCACTTCCCAGGCTAGTGCGTTGGAATGTAAGATCTTCTGCCATTTATCCTTCAATCCTGAATGCTGACCTGACCAGGGAAGATCAATATAATGTATTAATTTACCAGGGAGCCAAGGCACATCCCTCATCTTGCTTTTCGCATTGATCAGGATTGTGATTCTCATTGCAGGACTTGTAGCTGAGACAAATGTGTCCTTTGCTGACGTTGTGAAATTAGCACCAGAGCCTAGATTGGCTGTTACACCAACTGTTGGGGCTGAGGAGGTGAGCAAACTTGGGAATACCATTTTTCTTTTAATTTCCTGTCTGCTTCAAAATGTAATGGCTTGCTAATTCTTCTGGTAAAATACCTTAATTTAAGAAGCATTTGGTTAGACAATTCTCACTCCTTTTTGTAAAGAGAGATTTGATTTTGGGAGGTCTTTAGTCTTGTAATGATGCAATAATCTGATCACTCCACCTAGGTCTGTGTGGGGGATTCTTCCTAACTGGGTATGATCAGAGAGCAAAACCTGTCCCTTAAGGGACAGAAAAAGGTATAAAATAGGTTGAATTTGGATACAGATCAGTCAGGTTGTAACTGATATTACTGATAAAATAGTCTTGTTTGCAGCAAGCAGCATGGAAAAGGCATGGGGACAGTGCTTTCCAGCCTCTTGGAAAACATCCCCAAAAATCCTTTCTGTCTGACCGCTAACCAGTGGTCAGCAATTGTGTATCTTCACTTAGCTCCCAGATGGAAACTGAAAGATTTAGTAGGCATAGGTCTCTGGCACTGTGCCCACCCTTCGAATTTCACCACATCTGCAGGTGAAGCTTGTGCTTTATGGGCCACATAAATAAAGCAGAAGAAATAGTCATTGTTGCTAACAATGTAGTTCCAGCCCCTGTAAAACCAAGGAAGAAACTGTTGTCTCAGGCTCTTCAGTACAACCCTGAACCTCTTTCTATCAGGTGCCAAGAGCATTTGTTTACACCAGTTTCTGAAATATAATTTCCAGTAATAAATAAACAATATGATATAGCAAGATTCTTACAGAACTCAAGTTTAAATAATGAAAGGTGTTTCTAACTCTGTCTTCAGCTCTGTGGAAGCTTATTTTCTATCAACACAGCCTTACTCTCCATTTATGAGATTTGGATGTGCCCTAACTACAGGCAACAAGGTTTTAAAGCTTTTATTTAAACTGGGAAATTAATGATCTGCCAAAACTACTAACTCCCAGCTACATGTGTAGTGGAGCACCAGATATCATCATGAGTAATAATAGAAATGATCATGCTGCATTGTGCCTGCCAGCGTATTATTTAATTATTAACTGAGATGGAGGAGCTCAGTAATCAAATAGAAGTCCCCTTCAGAAATATTAAGACATTGAATAATTTAAACTTGATTGATCTGATCTCATTTACTCAACCTTCCCCCCTCATTTTAAAAGATAAAATAATTAACAGCAGTGGCCTGTGTCACGTGTGTTACAGCTGGAGCCTTCTGCAGGGAATAGGCTTCAGAAGCAGATCCCCAGTGTCTGATTCAACCTCACATTGGTGCCCTGTTCCCCCCCAAAAGGCTGTCTGCTGAAAAGCTGCCAGGCTGGCTTGTGTGGAGGTGGATGGCTCAGACACCTGCTTTTGACCCCCTGGTGCTGCTTCAGCTGTGAAACTCTAGAGCAGGGAATACAGCTGTGAAACTCAAGAGCAGGGAATACAGCTGTAAAACTCAAGCACCTTATACCCATGCAGGGGCCAAGCTACCCTAACTGGAAAGATCAGTGGGGAATTCCTCTACCTCTTTCTGTTTTACCGTCTGCATAAAATGGCCTGGAAGCTAAAAGAGTTAATTATCTCCCTCTCAATACTTTTCTTCTCCTTTTCCACTTGGTTAGACCTGGCTCTCATAGCCATCTTTTTATTGGTTTTAAATGATGTACACTGGTGAATTATTGCCCCAGTAGATAGGACTGAATGATAGAGCAGGTAGTGGCCAAGCAGCACATGAAGGAAACCGTTACTGTGCATAGCTTAGCTTGCCAGCTTCATTCCATTAAAAGCAGCTTCTTGCAGTTAGGTATTCCACACCATTTTTATTTTTTTTTTCATCCCATCTTATAATTTTGCAGTTGATGGTGGATTCCCTGAGTAGTTTCATGGCTGTGAAACTGCAGGAAGCCAGAGGGCCTGTCAGTAATAGTGTGTTAGCAAGAACAATGCAGGAAAAATTCATAATGTGATGAGCCAGTTTGATTCTGTTTTTTACAGAGCTGCATCTCCCTGTCCTTCCAATTTCATTCTGTTGAGGTTAGAGGCTTTCACTTAAATGACGGTTCTTTTTATAAACCTCAAAGTCATCCCGAGGTTAAGTTCTGTCTTACTGAGGAGCTCTTCTGGAAGAGTCTGGCTAACCAATGTGAAATTCCCCGGACCACTTCCCTGCATTTTTTGGATGGCTACAGCTACATCTTGGCAGGGTGGAGAAAAAACAGGTCATAACACAGCAATCTGCTCTGATTTCATCATTTCTTCCTGGTATAGGTTGGAGGCAACATGTGTTAGATCACTGGAGGGAGGAAAACCTCCTTCAGACAGAGGTCAAACAATAGTTTGATGTAGCTTCATTGCCAAGGCTTATGCACACAGTAAGGCTTTCCAGGAACCAAAAATGAAAAAAAAAAAGAAAGGGAGTTTTTTGTTCGTGAAGGATCATTTGTGATAATGAATGTGATTTTGAAAAGAAAAAGCAAGGCACAGAAAACAGCTTTTCAGGTTCAATTAAGCTGATGGGCAGGTAGAACAAAGTAAGGTCACCAGATGGGAGACATAGAGCTTGTGATGGGTGATGAGTTAGTAGTTAATGGAAACTGAGGTCCCATGAGTTCCAAATTGTCTGGCACAAAAGTGACTTTATCCTGTAGTAGACCATCCTGCCTGGAAGAGACCATTTCAAGGAGGATAAATCCCTCTTTGTGGCTACAACCCTGTCTCTTAGTTGAACCTGATTTCATTGCAGGGCATGGGGGCTCACCCAACTTGAACTTGTTTCTAACTCTGTCAGTACCCAAACGGGTCATAAGGCATTCTAGTGGTAACCATTGTGGTTCTAGTCTTTGGTCACTTATTAACCAGGCTAGCTGGTCAGTCATCTGTCAGTTAACCTGATGAATTCTTCTCTCCTGTTTTCAAAACGGCAAAAATTAGAGAGTCACCTCACCTCTATGGAGCCTCCTCACTCCTCTAGTGAAAAAGATTAATCAGAACCACTAAGCACAACAGAAATAACCAGGAGATTCTAGAACAATACATATATATTAAGAGACAGAACAAATCTGTTGTTCCAGCATTGGAATTCAGCTCTGTTTTAGTAATCTATTAAAACAGCTGGCTGGCTAGTTGGTTAATTAAGCAAAAAGCATGAGAGGGAACATGATTATCTGGAATTGATCACTTGTGTTTATACAGGGCGTGTGCCTATGACAAAGTGTCAGATTTAGTGCAATAGTGTTGGATAGGGTTTGGTAGGGAGAAGGCACAGTGCAGTTCACTACCACTGGGTGTGGAATTTTTTATGGCATTATTGACTCTACTGAGATGTATTAATCCTGCAAAAATTCAAGAAGTGAAAATGTAGACCTAATAGGTTGTCCTGACTTTGGTGAATTGCCTTGTAAGTAGATGGGTTAACAGAAGTGTCCCTATGACCCAGGAAGGTTATAATGACCTGTTTATTGATTTAAAATAATGGTATTTTTGTTGAGTTAGATTTTGGAGGGGGAAGGTTGTTTTCTAGGATTGGTTTACGTTGGTAATTTAGTGCAAAGTAGATAATAATAATGCAACCAGAAAAATATGATACTACATATTGATGAAAGTTTGATTAAGGTGATTGTGTAGCCAATAGTTTTCTAACTTATTAAACTGATTCAGATAGGCTTACAGAATAAATGTCCAAAATAAAGTAACTGTTGGAGTGTGGTTCCTTGGAGGAGTCTCTGAAGTATTTCTGGATACTGTCATATTATTTCTGCTTTAAGTGTATCCTTTCTATTTTGAGAAAGATGATCAACTGATCATGGTTTAAAAATAAAGCATCTGTATATTTTGATTTCTTAAGCAAATATCTTCAAGTAATTTGAGGTGGGGTTTTTTTTTTGTTGTTTTTTTTTTTTTAAAGGAAAGCTATCAAAAGTAGCAATACTTTGTGCAGGACTGATTAATTATATTCTATTCAGAGCAGATTAAATGTACTCAGGTAGATAAATATTAAAGAATCCTCAGTGTCATCTTTGTAATTCGTAAATTTTGAATTGCTCCAAACACTGGTTTACATAGCATAGACAGAAGTATCCATGATGATTGTTACTTTTAGTATTAATTTGTAGCTGTTTTTGGTTTTAGAGAGCGGAAGGAACAATGTCCCATTGTCCTAGACATTGTACAAAGGGACAGTAAAAGTCCTGATGATTTCATAGGCTGGGACTATGGTGAGATACAGTATGAGGATGACATATCTGGTTTGGACTAGAGGGCAAGGTAACATGTATTTGAATACATTTTCCAGGGAGAGCAACTTAAGTTATTCTCTGTTATAATGCAATATTTATCGTTTTCTTAGTTATTTGTGGGTCTTTTGGAGTGTGGCCAAATTGTCCCAGGAGAGAAGTTTAGGGTTTGTTAAATGAAGCCATCAGAGTGTTGCTCATGTTGTGGAGTAAGCTACAGAGATAAGCAGGATAGAAGACTGTAATATAGCAAGGACAGTAATTAAATTATGGACAATAAAAAGGTTCATGTTGTGATACATGTAATTACTTTTGTTAGATATCATGGTCTGATATATTAGGTTTGAGACTATGACAGAGAGAGAATTTATGTTCTTGAGTTTTTATGCATCATTGAGAGTTCTTTATTCCCTTTGGACCTCAATTATAAAAATAAATCTATATAATTGCCTCAGGACAAAGACTCCTGGAATAATTTACAAGGAGTTGCCCAAGGTTCTGTGGAGGCAGTTCAGTCACAGCAGACATGGAGAAGCATCTTTCACAGACACAACTGTGTGTGTGCTCAGGCCATGTGCTCAGTCAGGGCAGCTTGGCTTTTCTTCTCCTTACTTCATGGGAGCTGCACTGCTTTGGCCTCAGGCTTCAGCTGGTGTCAAGCTGGTATCTAAAATACTGCTTGTGAAAAGCTTGCAGTACTGCTGCTCTTACCAGCCATGAGGTACTGGTGGTATTACAGCCAAATTCCATGAGGAAGAGGAATTTAAGATGGGCTTAGCCCTGTGAACTGTGCTGCTTCTTACCCCGAATGCACAGGAACAGAGTACAGAAAATATTCTCAATTTTTTGTTTGCATTTTTTTTTTCACATGGTCCATAACGCACCATTAATTTACACTAATGGCTGGGAAGCTTATTGCAAATGCCTGAATTTTCTCAATCAGCAAGCTAAGTGCTTAAGTCAAATAAACAGGAAAAGAAACTGTATCAGTCAATGTGGTTGTTCGTTTCTTTTGACATATTTTAATTTAGAGTGATGTATTAACAATAATACTTCCCGGCCTTCTACTAAATGTGCTGTTGTGTATTTTGTAAAAATACTGCTGCATAAGTGATCTGAAGCCTGCTTTCTCAGTGGCTGAGCTCACTTGCCAGTGCAGCTCTGTTGTGCTGCATATTTGTTGAGAAGTGCCTCGGGTTTGTCAAATACACAGAACAGCAAAGTAAGAAAGAGTGAGGCTTGATTATAGATGCTTCAGTGAATAAAGGAGCTGGTTTGTTTGACATGCTGATACTCACAGTATAGCCACAGTTGCCTGCTGAATATTTTGTTTACCCTGATGTGCATATTTAGCAGAAATAGAGCAATAATATTCTTTGGGAACATGAAAAGAATATATATATGTACTTCACTGAACTCCCAAGGCCCTCATGTAGTTAGTTAAAAATACCATGCTGAGTCATGTGGTGTTTCATAATAGTGGTGAATTTCATAACCCTGTAAATCTCCATGGATCTCAGTATCTCTGTCCTGTGGAGAAGAGGATTTGGGGCAAGAACACAATAAATGACTTGCCCACAGTCACTGGATGAGTGTTGCAGAGGTAGGAGTGTGTAGATTTCTCTGTTCTAATGAGTGTAAGTTTGAGACATAGCAAGACTCACTGTGAGATGGGTTTAAAAAATTGTCCCAATGAGACCCTGGGTAGTGAACAGTGAATCTTTCCATTTGCTGTTCCTTCTCTTCTTCCCCTTGATATACTTAATCTGTTGAAGAAATGTACTTTAAGTCCGTTAACATCTGGTTGGTAAGGGAGGAGGTGGCCAAAACAGGCTGTTTCTTCAGAATTTGTCCATTAAGTTGCTCTCACCTGTCATAGTGGAAGGTTGAAGTGGGAAGGAAGAGATAAATCCAGGTTTCACTGTTCAGAGTAAAACTGTTATTCAGGAAGATATTTTGCCATCAACTGAAACACAGGAACAAAAGGGCTATTTTTTTGATTTCCTAGTTGAGAAAACTGTGATTTGTTTCTCTTTCATCTGAGAAAGTCTGACTGTTTCAGACACTGAGGCTGCTGCAGGGCTGTACATAAAACTGCACAAGAGCAACCCTGTCTCTTCCTACGACCTCGTAGTTTACACTTGAAGTGTCTTCTCTTGAATTTCTTGTGTATATGTAGTTGTTGGCTGTGGCTTGTATCTGGAAAAGGATAAAATGCATTTAAATGCTGGATCTCACTTATTGATGGGAGCAGTAATTCAGTTTACTGGGTATGATTCATTATGGCTCTATAACCTCTCTGAACCTGGAGCCAGGAGCGAGACTGCTCTGATTATGAATAACATCAGTGCACAGGGTTTGGAGACTAGACTGGCGGCCCTTAGGATTCATTGCAGCAGGGATATGACCTTGTGGCATCCTCCTAAGGACTGCTCGAGCCTGCACCAGGCCCCATACTGGCTCCTGGCAGTCCCTTCTTTGTGCCTGAGACAGCAAATGGGTGAAGCTGTCCTGGAATGGCTTGTCAAACTAATGATTTTATTACATGGACAATTAAAACAAGAAAGAGGAGATAAGAAGGTCTATCTCCAAGATCTAGATGAAGTACAGTTTTGGGTTGGAGCCAGCTGTAGGGCTAGGCCCTATTCAGAGTTTCTGCTAGGTAACCTGGTCACATACAAGCTGCTCATCTTCTGTGATATGTTGTGTGATGAATTTGAAGCAGAGGAGAAAAAAAATCCCAAGGGTAAAGAACCAAACAAATTGCAACACTGATCTTGCTCATATCCAAAAGCACAGGGGGCCTTTGAATCTGGGGTTTTGAATACCTTTGGGTTTGTATTCTTCTTCTTAATGTTGTAACAATTCTGAATCTAAAAACTACTGGAAAATTCTAGCTAGGGATATACAGAAAGCTACTCGGATACTCAGTGTAGTTGTGGAAAGAGTTTGTGTCTCCATTTGTGTCCCTGGGTCTGGGGAGTGAGGAGCATGGCTGTGAAGTAGCTCTGAGATGGGAAAAGTCATGGCTGTGGAAGATGTGGAGGAGAAAAGAAGCTCAAATAGATATGGGAGTATGAGAGGGGCAGGAGAGGGAGTGTGAAGTGTATTTTAGAATGCCCTGATTGGCATATTGGCCAAGGAGGACCTTTCTGACAGTGGTGTCTGACTATGCTAGGGGGTGGCACTTATTAGCAGGGCAGAGGAGGAGGGGACAGAGGCAGTGATCCATCCTGAGGTAGCAGAGGGAGGCAAGGACAGGAGTTCTGCCTGGGTGGTTAGGACAGCTATTACTGAGGGGACATGTCAGACAGGGAGAGGTGACTTTAGCAGAGCTGCTTCCTCTGGAAGTAACAACTTCTGCTTATAGCAAGAACACAGCCACAATAAGAACAATCTGTGCATGTCATAAAATTAAGCTGCAAAGGAGATGGTAAAAAGGACTGACATTTGAAGAAGGGAGACTGCAGCATTTTCTTGAGCAAATTGGAGGAAAGAACCACAAACCTTCAGGTACCTATGAAGCTCCTGTGTTCTTCATGTCTGAAGTTGGTTTTGAACTGCAGTGGGATTTAAAAATCAATTTTTTCTACCTAGACATATTTATTTCTTTTTCATTTTTAGGTGTATCCTCCACTTCTGAAAAGATATGCTGAGCTTGAACAGAAAGTTATCTGCAACCCAGCCTTCTCTTGTCTTGTGAAATAGAAGCAAACAAAATTTATAAGTTGTCTGAAGAATGGACTCCCAAGGAGAAGATCAGAAAATATTTGCTCAGAATTTACTGGAGTTGTTTAAATCATTTTCTTCCTCTTTGTAGACAAATTATTTTTAAATGTCTGTGTTTGAGTGTGTTGGTGGAAAAAAATTACATTGTGATTTAAAACCTGATTAAAAAAAGCATCATGTTGCTCTGTCTGTTTGTGACTTCAGGGTAATTTTCAGATCACAGCATCACAGAATGTTAGGGGTTTGGAAGGGACCTCTGGAAATCATTTAGTCCAACCCCTCTGCCAGAACAGGACCACCACAGAATCTCGGGCAGGGCACTCAGAAATGCATCCACATGGGTCTTGAAAGTCTCCAAAGGAGACTCCACAACCTCTCAGCTAGCCTATTACCCTGTAACACTTATAGTAAAGAAGTTCTTCCTCCTGTTGAGGTGGAGCTTCCTGTGCTCTAACTTGCTGCTTTGGAATAGCTGGGTGACAAAGTCAAGTCCATTGTATATAGGAATCACTTTACCTATCTCTACTAGCTGGGATTCCCTGTGTTTAGCATGCTGGCCTCTCTTCATACCTATCTAGCACAGTATCTTAATTCTGCAGCTTTTCCTGCTTAAATCTTTTGAAACTATCTTTCTGTCTGTCTGTAACTTGTCAATGCTTATATCTTTGCCTACAGAACATCAAGAGAAAGCCTAAGCACTGACTTAATCCCATCTTTCTTTAATACCTGGAGATTTGTGGTGTGAAGGCTGATTAAATGCTTTAAAGACTCCCTGGGATCCTCAGAGAAGGGGAATTCTTGGTACGTGACACTATGGGAAGTCTGTTGTGTGATAAAACATGATGTGGTTGGATTTTATAGATTGTGGAAAGCACAGAGGCCTCATCTGATACAGAGGCCATTGCACAATGTTTTCTTGATGTTAGTTTTGTAAAAAAGAAAATAAAGGGAACAAATGTGGGAAGTTTTAAGTGTTCCCTTTGTGTTTCAGAAGGCAGAGTCAGTTTATCTGCACACTGTTTGGGGGTGATGCTGTTTTCCTTTGCTCCTTCAGGTGTCACAGCAATGAAATTGGTTGTGTCATGTTGAGTTTGACTGCAGAAGTAAGGTTCAGCTCCCAACAAGACATGAAGGTCACTTGTTTTTTAAACCACCAATCTCCCAGTTCTGTGTTGGAGATCCTGAGCAGAACTGGCCTTGCTCTGTTGCTTGCTGTTCTTCCACTTCAAGTGTTTTAGTCCAGATATAGTAGACTCTGGTTGAGAAAAACTCAGAGAAAATAAAAGCCAGGAGATCTTTAAGTTACAGAATTTGAATGAACATCCTAAATGACCCTGTGCATGTGGGAACACTTTACTGCCCTATTCTGCAGTGCCAGTATCTTTCCCTTAGGATAAGGTTTCTTTGGGAATAAAGCAGACTTGTTTAATGGAAGTGACTGAAGCCTTTCTTCCCTTCTTGTAGAAGCTGTAATGTGCCTAGGGGGTAAGTCAGGGAACTGCAGGGAGTAGAGGATCTCTTTACTGACTATTTGGGAGCTGGATTATGGCCCTGCTGGAGGTAGGTGACCCAAATTAATTTTCTTCAAATTACAGTGGCCCAGGAGCACTCTGCCTGTCCCTGCTGCATCTCTGATGAGAGTGGGTGCCCTTTGTCATGACTCCCCTCCAGAGTGGCAGGGGAATGGGCACATTCCTCCTTTGCTCTCCCTTTTGTATCTAGGCCCTTCATTTGCAAGTATCAACAGTGCCTTTTTTTTTTTTTTTTTTTGTTTACAGCTGAGTAATTGTAACTTCTCTTGATATTAGCCTGATTACTCAGGAAGGTCAAGAATTCAATTTCTGAGTTTCTAAAGCAGGCTTCTTTTAAGCATCTGCTTTAAAAGGTAGCATTACAAATACACATCCATCTCTTTTATGTGCTTATTATTCTGGGTCCCAAGGTACAGTGCTCAAGTGTATAATGCTTCTCCCAGGCCTCCACTGTCAGCAGTTGCTTTGTCATTGAGTAAGGCTGTGGAGAGGTACAGAAGAATTCATTGATGCAAGGTAAACGGTGCCTACTAGTTTAAGCAGTGTTGCCATCATCAGTCTTCTGCCTGGTTACTAGTTTGACATCAAGGTCAGCCACACAGGGAGGGTATTCAGAGAGGTGCTTTAAGATTGTGCAGCTTTGGTGACAATTTCTTGAGTACCTCATTTGGGTTATCAGAGTGAGAAGACTGATGTCTCTTCTAGCTTTGTGGCTTAATTTGCCTGTGAAATGAGAGATTCAGGGTCCATTTCTTACTCAGCTGAAGAAGGTTAAAGCTTATGTTTCCCAGCTCAAAGTATATGTTAGAACATTTCTAAATAATGTGTTGGCTCCTAACGAAGTGTTCTGTGATGCTAGTAGGATGGTTTAGATGGTTTAATGACTTTCTGGGCCTGAGCTCTGGGCAGGGAGAAGAAAACAATCTCTCCATTGGGTAGGGCTGGGGCTCTCTGGTGTGTCCCATGTTAGCATTAAAACAGTTTCCTCAGGGTGGGTCATGCACTGTGTGCTTGCTGCAGGAGTCTCTGAGAAAAGACTGGGATACAAAGCTCCGAAGGGCCAGGAGCTGAGCACCACTGAGTTATAGTGCTGCTGTGGTGATGGGTTTATTAGGGCTGGCCTCTGAGGAATCGTGTCTGGAGTGGAAGAATTTATAGACAAGCTGCTTTTTTTTTTTTCCTAGCTCACCCAAGTTGCACATGTTCAGTGACTGGTGTCAGATAGAATAAGACTCAATAAATCTCCCAGTAGAAGGGTCCTTTGAAGAAATGCTGCTGCAAGACTTTCACCACTCTTTTCTTCTTGTCTTCCCAAGAACACACATTAGCTTGCTAAGGAACCACAGGCTTCTTGCTGTCAAAGGTGCAGTGATGGAAGGATCTGGTGCCCTTTGGTTTCCACAATCATGTGGGTTTTTTTGCCAGCTTGTCTACCTTAGGTTATCCTGGTTGTCTGCAGCAGAGAGGTTACTGACTTGACATCTTTGCTGACAGAAATCTAAAGGTAAGCTGATGTCTTCTGCCTCAACATATTTGATGGAAATTGATTCCCTTCCCCATAAGTGACCTTACTGTTCTTTAAGGTGAGCAACATGTCACCCCCATCTTGTCAAGACAAAAGGTTAGCTTCTGTGTTTAAAGGCCTACTGAGCTATTCCCAGTCTAGATTAATCTGCTAGAAAATTGATCTCATCTCCTGAAAGAAAAAAAAACCCTTGACAACTGCAAGGAGGTTGTTCAGCGCTCTCTGACCTGCTGCTCCTGTCCTGCACAAGCAGTGCTGCTCTAGGTTGGAGGTAGGTCATGAAGTTTCATGGAAAAATCCAAGCAGCTTCCTTAGCTTGATGGCCCTCTGCCCTCACCAGTCAATCCGAGCTGCACTGGTTTCACCCACAAACTCTTGGTGTACCATGACCCAAAGACAAACACTTTTCTTTGGAGCCTGAAGTCTTTAAAGTCTTTTGTGATGTAGCTGGAAACAAACAGGAAAAGATGTTTGCTTTTTCTTAAGGGATCAGTCTGAGAGAGTTGGAGCTCTGATTGAATAAGTAACATACTGAAAAAAGTCTGTGCTCTGTCAATGCTTTAGTAAGTAACTGAGCTGAATACTGTGTGATCCCAGAGGGACCTTTTTGTTTTCAGCTTTTGTTTCCTTTGCAGTCGTGGCTACCAATGTAGATCACAGAGCCACGCCATGAAGGATGTGTATCTAAAGCCACAAAAAGCCAAATCAGAACTTTCAACAAATAATTGATTTTATCCCTATTTCTATTACCTTATTCCCAAGACTACTGCATGCAGGTTAGGGCGTAGTGGAAGAAAAGAGTAACATTTTAGAGAATAAACTATATTCTCTTGGTGCTTGTCACAAATATGGGGCCAAGTCTTTCCTAGCAAAAAAATGCTAATTTTGATTTTTCTTCTCCCCAGCAGGGTTTTGATTTTGGTGAGGTCAACTCTCACTTAAAATTAGGTTGAGATTAGCAAACAAAAATGTGACTAAGGAAGATTAGCTGGTGTGTGGACATTCACTCACATACCAGGAGATCACTATCCCATAAGGAGTGTTTTCTTAAGCAGCTTCTCTCAAGGTGACTGACTGTAGTCCTGATTCCACGTGGCTTGAAATTTTAGTAAGGTCTCTTACTCAAATTGGGTACAAAATCATATCTGCACCAAAGGACCTTAACTTGTTATTACTTTGCACTCATTTTGTGCAGGTCAAAATCACAATGTGATGTGCAAGGCAAAAGAACTTGGGATGAATTTTTTTGGTAACCTGCTTTTTTCTGAGCATGTCACTGAAGTGTGTGACATCATTGACTGGAATATTCAGAGTAGTTACAGCCCCTGCTCACCTTCTGTGCTTCGATTACAGCCCAGGTAAAGCCTCTTTGGTTGGCCAATGCAAGTGGTTTATCTTTCAGTCATCAAAGCTTGTGTTAATGGAATGTAAGATTTTTAGATTAGTTTGGTGGATTTTTTTTGAGGGTTTCTGTTTGTTTGTTTGGTTTGGTTTGTGTTTTTTTGGTTTGTGTTTTTGTGGTTGTTGGTTTTTTCCCTAGGACTCTTTTTTCCATTCCTGCAGCCCATGGTTTCCCTTTTAACTGTTTCCACTTCTGCAAGATGCTAAGAACTTCTCAAGTGAGCTTGTGTGTTGCTGAGATTCATCCCCAGGACTCATTTTGCTCTACTTGTTCTTTAGCTCATCTGTTGCTTCTTAAAAATGGCCTTGACAGACAGAATGATGCTTCTGTAGTGATCCCAGACTTACGGGAATGTCTAGGCCATTGTGGGAACTCAGTGATTACATTCAGTGTTCTTGAAGTGCATGCCCTGAGGGATAAGGGTGAAGGAGCAGCTCTCACTGCTTACGGATACTGCCATGGTCTCAGATTTCTGTCTTTCACTAACGTTGCCTCATCCATTGATGTATCAGCCTGCCCATTAGAACAACTGGGGATATTATGAATTGCATACAATGTTTTTTGCTCTAGGATCTTTAGATGACAGGTATTTGTGATATGTTCTTTGTTAAGATGCTGTGATTAGCTCTGCTTTATTTTGGTATGTTGTGCCTTCATCGTCTGTGATGCATCCATCTGCTTGTCATTTCTCTTCTAGCAACTTATCAACCTAACACAAATCTTTGGTCACTCAGGTGTGGGATACATCTGACCCGTGTAGACATCTGTGTCTCCTCTCATATGAGCTCCTTTTATAATCAAAGGAGAAGACCACAAGGGAGAAGAGCTTCTGCCTGTTGTTCATCTTGTCTTATGGCAGATGTCTACAGCACATCAGGTGATTCATCTCCTGAGTCAGCCATTTGTCCCTGCTGAGTAGAAAGGCATTTGTGTGGAAGACAGAAAAATCCAATTTTTCTTCCTGTGCTAAAACTCCTGAAGACTTGACTGAAAGCTGCTCTCAGCTTTGTAGACAAGACTTGTCCCTAGTTACCAGTACAACTAGAAGGATTTCTTATTCCAGGACTGTTCTGTTTTTACTGTCAAATCCATGAGATTGACCTCCCCAGCTCCCTTCAGACAGTCCTCTTCATACATCTGTGTGGAGATATCTAGCAGACATAGGTTGGGAGCTTTGTTATTTACATTCTTGGGTTTTGTCCTTTTGTTGCCTGCCCTTGGTTCTGTTTATGCCTTCAAGCTGGACCCTTTCAGGCATTTGTGCCTGCAAGCTCAGAACTCCCATTCAGTGAGACAGCTCCCTTAAGACTTAGACAAGCATTGCACAGGAAAACAAAGGTCTGTTCAACTTGCTGTTTGGAGACAATATTTACTCTCTGACTGACAGGTATGCACTACTCTCCTGAAACCTCAACTCTGCTCCAGGTCTGATAAATACCAGTTTATTGGAAGATGGAATTCTCCTTGAAAAATAGCCATGTTGTATAAGAGAAGGACTTAGAGAAACAGAGCAGAAATAGAGCTGCTTCTTAGCTGAGGACTTTTATCTGAAAACAAAACATTACAGAGAAAAAGTAAGAAGCAAAGGTTTGTCACATAACTTTGATATAACATCTTGTTCCTCCAGGGAGCTGCTGCCACAGCTTGTTAGGTTAGGATGGGACATTCCTCTCACTCCTGGTGTCATTTCTTTGCTAGACTCCTGCCCTACTTGAGGACAGTTTCATGTAGCAGAAATACCCTTTTGATCAAGAAGGATGTTGATGAAAGGCAACAATACGTTTTCCCTATTTCCATTTCTCTGCCTAATTATTCTGGTCCCTGCCATTGTTGTCCCTCAGAAGAAATGACTGGTCGAGCAGAGGGAAGAGAAGATACTGGATGCAGCTAATCCAATCTGTGATTTAGTTAGACAATTCAACTGAATGAGTAAGCAAATAAGCTGCATTGAAAGACCCCCCACCCTTGCTGTAAAAGTGTTGTTTTTTTTTTCTTCAGAGTGACTCTTGGCTCAGAAGATGTGACTGTGGTGTTTTGTTTCATTCCATCTCGCTGTGTTTGCAGCATGGCAGACCCTCCCAGAAGCCTTTCAGCACAGACTTATTTTGCTGTTTGCTCAGTGAGTAGAGGTTTTTCATTTGGATCTGTGTTGCATGTGGTTTTGGCACACTTTATAAATGGACCAGTTAAACAAGTGTTGCTTAATAACCACCCCTGCCTGTTGGTGGTCAACCCTCATTGTTCATGGGCTTCCACAGCAGAAGAGATGAGGCACCATGGGGCAAGTGCTTTTATAAAGGCCAGAGTAAATGTCAAGAAACTCCCTTCTCTCTTGGCCCAGAAATGTTGAGGTATCTTGAGTCACTGGATGGGCAGCACTGGATTGTCCATAGCTTGAGTATTTTGGGGTAAGGATTGCTGATGTTTGGCTGGATTGTCTAGGTGAGAAAACTAGGATGAGACTGGACAAGTAATTTATATAAAGATCTGTATTCTGTAATGTATACTCTGAATCTTTAAATGACAAAGTAAATTAACTTTCTCAGATGAGTGAGAATCATGTCTTTAGAGGGGGAGTGAGAATGCATCTGGACCATTCAAGCCAAAGAACAATGTTGGCACAAGACCAAGTGGCACCTCTTGGCTGGGAATAAATTGGAAGTGGAAATTAAGAATGAGGTGGGGCCAAGGTGCTGAAGGACCTCTTGTGCTCTGTGTGTGGTGCCAGGAATCAAGAGCTCTGTACCTGCAGCATGACATTTTGCAGGGCTGCAACATGGTGTCAGAAATCCTGTGCTGAAAACATTTTGTGTGGAGTAGCAGTGACCTTCAGACAAACTGCTGTTTGCCACGTGGGCAGAGCGGGGTGTCACACTTGACCTCTTTTGAATTTCCTTCTTGACTGTGTTTGGTTTGTGGGAAGGAACTAGTGTGTAGTGGACAAGTAAATGGAAAGTTTCCAACTCTCCTTCTGAAGCTTGGGACATGTAATAGCCCAGTTTGCCATTGGTTTGCTTTACCAACAAGAGGAATTTACCCCATGGCAATCTTTCTTCACTAGAACCCTGAGAAGGAAAAGAGGTTTAATTAGCATTTTAAAGTGGACAGCCTTGAAGTTAATGATATTCAATAAAGAAAAATTGTTTTAACCTTATTTGCACTTTTCAATTTACTTATTAGAGGCCATCTGTTATATTTTAAGCAAGAGCACTGGGAGCTAAACTCTCAGATTGTCAAATGAGGTTTTAACTGGCTAAGCAGAAGGGAAATAACAGGCTGCCTTAAATGAGCAATTAGACTGTTTTTCTTCAATTTCTCACTTTTGTGTCAAAAAGCAAATGGTCACCATTTCAAGCAACAGTTGAGTTGCAACAGTGACATCAATTTTTACAGTGCTGATGAGTTCTGGGGATTGTCACTTGTCCTCAGATCTCATCTATGGTCCAACACAGATGAAATTTGAAAACTAAGAAGTGAGATGAAACTGGGGAGGGGTGTGAAGGGCAAGAATAAGGATTTCCATGGGAGAAACACCAGAAAAAGGAAATCAGGGGAACATACTGCTCAGAGCCCCATCCAACCTGAACTTGAACACTTTTGGGGGTGAGGCTTCCATGACTTCTCTGGGCAACCTGTGCCAGTGTCTCACAACACGTCGCCCCCCAAAGAATTTCTTCCTAATATCTAAACTAAATTTCCCCTCTTCCAGTTTTAATCCATTTCCCCTTTTCCTCTCACTACACACCCTTGTAAAAAGCCTCCCCCAGCTTTCCTGTAGCCCCTTCAGGCACTGGAAGGTGCTCTAAGGTCTCTGTGGAGACTTCTCTTCTCCTGGCTGAACACCCCCAACTCTCTCAGCCTGTCTTCATAGCAGAGCTGCTCCAGCCCTTGGATCATCTTTGTGGCCCTTCTCTGGACCCTCTCCAGGAGCTCCATGTCTTTCTGATATCAGGGCCTCCAGAACTGGACACAGTATATATGTGAGGTCCTGTGGGTACCCCAGGTTTGCTAAGGGCTGAACCCACCAGCTCCTGTTGGTGCCAGGCTTGCTCTGCAGCCAGCTGCATTTCTGTCCTGCGTGGTGAGTTGCAGTGACAGTTGGAAGGAGAAATGATCCAAACAAAAGAAAAAGGGCAGAAACGTAAACTAGATCAGCTTGATTCACAACCACACTCGATCATTAGTAAAAAAAACCCCTACTAAACCAAACGAACTGTGAAGTATCTGTAGCAGTGAAATCCAGCTGCCAACAATCTTCTTGTAAAAAATAGCCACGGGTACTGTTTGCTGAAAGCACTAAAGCCAAATGTGTGTGCAGTAAAATAGCTTTTATAAAACCTTGCTTTTGTGTCATTCCAAGCTTAAAATGCTATTTTGTGTTCAGATCTATATAGAGAGAAAAGAAACCAACACACCCCACAACTTGAGGTGACTTTTGTTTTAAGACTCTCTTAAATTTATAACTGAGCTGACTAAAATGCTTTTCATCAAAGTACAAAAGTTTCATGCTGTAATTAATGGCAAGTGATATCTAAGGCAATAAAACACCATCATTTGAGTGTTCTTACAAGACTATTTATGACTGGATATTGAAACTGATAATGATTCTGCCATTTGTCCTCATAATTTATTATTCCAAGGAGAGGCAAGTGGTGTTAAGGGTTCACGATCCGTTTTATGGAAAGAGT
>NW_009970714.1:1633483-1663771 GCF_000747805.2 Chaetura pelagica | reverse complement strand
CTGAATTCAGCTTTTTATGGGTGTAAATGACAATGTTTGGCACTCTGTGGAAGTTATGCATGTGACAGTGAGTGCAGACCCTACTGAGGGGTCGAGCTGGGGGGTGTTAATGCTCTTTCTTAGTGAGGGGAAGCCCCAGGCAGTGTGATCCAGTTGCAGGTAGTGTTACTGGGACCAGTGCAGTGACTCAGACTGATCCTCTCAGCAGGATCCCTTGGAAGAACAGGGCAGCTTTTTTTTCTGGAAACCTGGGTTCTGAGCTAGATAATCTCAGGAAGTATCACTTTGGGCAGCCAGAAATGGGTTCAGTGTAAGCAACCTAATCCATAGCCTATGGAAGATAATGGAAAGAATTACTGGCTCTGGCAAGTCTTGTGTCAGGCCAGAACAAAAGCTCAGCTCTGGAGGAGACTTCCCTTGGTCTTGCAAAGCGCCAGCCAGACTGTACCCCCTGAGCACAGCCCTTTTGTCTTGCACCAGGCCAAGGCTGATTTAGTGAACACTCAGGCTCTGATGCTCATCTTGTTCAGGCTCATGGAAACCTGGAGGAATTTCTTTAAAGTCAATGTTGATACAACTAATGGAAAATCTGAGTGAAGTCAGACCTAGGGGTTTTTTGGACTGAGATCTGAAAAACAGAGATGATACTTCAGTCTGCCAGATTCCCAGTCCCAAGCCTACAGCCTCCTGGTTTTCCCCAGTTGGCTGTTCATTTGCTGTAGAATAAAGTAGTGTAGGTAAAGATTTGCATTTCCATCAATGCCCCTAGAAGCAGTCTAATGAGTTTCTTGCTGCTTTGCAAATAGTTTCAAGGGAATGTGATGCTGCAAAAGCAGAGAGCAGGGTGTGACCCTTTTGCTTTGCTTTTCCAGAGCTATGGTCTCTTTCCTCTTCCCTTCCACCTCCCCTCATTTATTCTAATCAGAATGTCAAAAGGGAAGTTGCTCCTTTATTGGAGGTTATCCATGTTAAGGGAAGCTATGCTTCAATCACTATCTGGGGGCCCATCAGCAGATGAAGATGGAGTGACTCAGAATGGCTTTGAAGCAAGACCCAGCAGCAGCTGAAGACAAGAACATAACCTTAGCTGACGTTCAAAATAACCCAATACACAAATAAAACCATTCTGGTAAATTACACATCTTTTTACTTTTGGCTGTTCCTAAAGGAAAGGGACTGGGTGAGTATTTTCTATGTGTGCCTCTTCTTTTTCCCCTGCTGGGAGCTGAGTGACAGATGCACACTGATGGAGCACAGTGCATTGATTTTTGAAGCTACAGTACTTTATGCTGAAAAGAAATACAGCTTTTAAAATGATGGAGGGCCCTTATTCAGAGAGAAAAAAAAAAGGGAGTGAGTTTTGCTGAATGTGCCTTAGTTATCTGCTTTGAATTAAGTACGTTGACCAGCATTGATGGGAGTATATTTTACAGGAAGTTTGAGTTGGACTAAGTAATGGCTAAAGAACAAGCAAGAAAAATAAGGTAATAGGGATATTGAGAAAAATCTATCTGTGTTTCATTAATCATTGGAAAACAAGAAATAATGTGTTAACTGGAAAGCTTTTCCCCTAATGGCACAAACACAAGTGTGTGCAATTGCTCACTTGCTCCTCTTTTTACAAAGCTGAGAAGTAGGGACAGTGAGTTGATAGTTGGTTTCAGCTCTTCAGTTTTACAACAGCTCAGGCTGTTGCTCTTGTTGTCACGAATTTCATTCTGCTCTCACCGGCACAGCTCCTGTCCAAACCTCCCTGAGGTCCTGTGGCCAAGCCCTTGTCAGATGCAGCTTCACTGACCACTAGGGAGATTAATCGATTGATCTTGACCAATGACTTGTCCTCTGGCTCTCACTTAATGGTTCTTATTCAAAACTCTTAGGGAGGGTTGGGAGAAGATGGAAGATGCCTCATTTGATTTGGGTATTACTGTAGTAGTTTTCCTACTGCAATATCACCTAACAAGTGTGGACAAGCATGATGTTCCACTGTTGCATAAATGTAGCTCAAGTATCATGCTTGGGCTTTTGTTTCTCTTCCTTCTGTGTCTTCTGTAAGTGCATAATTAGAAACTGCAACCCACTTGGGCTTTTGTTTCTCTTCCTTCTGTGTCTAATTAGAAGTGCATAATTAGAAACTGCAACACTTTTTTTTTTTACACTCAAGAGTTGCCTGTTTGCTGCTCTTCCCTAGGCACCTGCTGTGGCAGGCAGGACTCAGAGCAGCATCAGCCTGGGTTGCAGCTGGGAGGGCAGTTCTTATCCCCATCGCCTTTTGTCAAGACCTGCTGTTAAGATGATGTCCTATGGAGCACTGCTTCTCCAATGTTCTTAGGGCAAGGCTGTATCTTTCTGTGGTTTTCCAAAAATATTCAAGCATTGCATGTGTCAAGAAAGCCACAGTTTGCAAGGGGAAAGGCCAGAGAAGGGGAGTTGCTTTAATGCTTTTCCTCCTGCCTTGCCTCCAAATTGCTACTTCCAATGTGGGCTGGTGACCTGGTCATCACTCTAATGTCTTGATCATGGGTAGAGTCACCTCTCTGATAGCTTGCTGAATTCAGAGTATTCATTTTTGGTGAGCCCAT
The DNA here is from genome assembly GCF_000747805.2 of Chaetura pelagica. Taxonomy (NCBI): domain Eukaryota; kingdom Metazoa; phylum Chordata; class Aves; order Apodiformes; family Apodidae; genus Chaetura; species Chaetura pelagica. The sequence continues at coordinate 1,661,189 of NW_009970714.1, read as the reverse complement.
GGTTTGAAAATATAAATGTATTTTAAGAAGGAATCTTACCTCTTTAAGAGAGAAAAAAACACTTTTGAGAATGTGTATCACTTGAGGGCAACCAGCCTCATGGATGCTCTCATCTTCTTCTGTGAACATGTGTCTGCATGACAAAATGACCATGCAAGTTAGCAGGACAGGCAAGAGGCATTTTCAAGGTCATTAAGGGGATACACTGGCTAATCTGCCTGCAAAAGCTTGTGTGGATCCTGGCTCAGCTCATGTTTTTGTGTTTCCCCCTCTCTTACACTAACTAGCAATAAAAATTTAAGCTGTGTGGCAAAAACCATTTTCTTTCAGGGCCCAGGCAAATGTTCCAGGTTTTGTGTTTATTTATAGCAATGAACTTGCTTGTGAGATGGGGTTTGTAAAATTGGATCCAGCTTTAACTTGAGCTGAGCCAGATCCATGGCTTGCATTACCAACAGCTGGTTTTCATGGGAAATGTCTGGCTGATAAAGGGGAGCACAGGACCTGGAGGAGGGCAGTGGGGAATGTAGGTGATTCAAGAGATGCATGGCCCTGGGTTGCCCCCTAGCCTAGCAAGGATCCTTTGGTTTTGGACTAACAGCACAAGGAAGAACATGGTAAGAATGGATGTGAACTGTTTTGGGTTGACAAGCTTGGCCTAAACCAAACACAAAACCAGATCATAGAAACCTCCGATAAGTGAAAATGCCAGCAATGATGTGACAAGAAGGGGTGATCTTCAGTGGCACAAAGGTTGGTTAGATAGCAGCTCTCAAGGGTCAACAGGAACACTCATATGAAAGTATTTGTAGTACCAGTCACAATATTTATCGTGGCCCTTTGGATCTTGGCTCTGTCTTGTCTCTGATGCTGGCAGAGGCAGCAGTCACTGCTGGGACAGCTGTCCCACCTACACCACCCCAGGTGCTGAAGGTCAGGCCACCAACCACTGTGCCACAGCTGCATGGTTTGACCCCAAACCCCTTTTGTTTGCAAAGCCCTGGGAAAAGTGGAAGTTTTGTTCAGTAGTGTTTGTGGAAGTGGTCCCAGGCCCTGGGAGGGGATGGTGCTCTCTGGCTTGGGGGTATTTTGTGTCCTCCTACCTGTGCTGTGCATGGGTTCACTGATGATATGAACTGTCATCCTGAGAAATATACAAGTGCCTGGTTACCATTCGTGGAGCAGTGCTGCTCTGGTGACACAGCATACTTACCAAAGTTCATGGGAGGACAGGGAAGGTGATTAGGACTGGAAGAAAGTTGTTTTTTCTCCCAATGCCTTGAGAACCAAGTCATAAAAGGTGAAATGTTCTCAGGCAGCTGTAGCTGTGCCTGCACCACTGAGGATGGTCTGAGCTAGATGATCCTGGCTGGTCCATGGAGTATTTTGTGTAATTCAGTCTGTCTTGATATGAGAGGTGCCTACAGGAAAGCTGTAGGGACTTTTTACAAGGGCAGGGAGTGAGAGGAGTGGAGGGAACTGTTTCAAACTGAAGACAGGATATTTAGACTGGCTATTTAGCAAGATATTCTTCACTATGAGGGTGGTGAGACACTGGAACAGGTTGCTAAGAGAAGCTGTGGCTGCCCCATCCCTGGAGGTGTTCAAGGTTGGATGGGGCTTGGAGCAGCCTGGTCTAGTGGGAGGTGTCCCTGCCCATGCAGGGGGTTAGAACTGATGACCTTAAAGTCCCTTCCAACCCAAACCATTCTGTGATTCTGTGAAATGTCCCACCCCAGATGTCACAGAGTCACCTGAGTCTGCTCCTGCACAGCTCAAAGCTGCCAGCAGGGACATATCTCGTTTCCCTGGGACCCATTTGCCTTCACATTCAACCCTGCCCGTGGTGCCGCGTGTGATGGGGGCCCTGGTGTCCCAGCGTGGGCACTTCCTTGGCCTTAGCCCTGCTGTGTCCCTTCGACTCTGAACACCTCTTCCCCAGCCTCGCCACATCTCCTGCGGTTCAGGCTGGTGCCGGCTGGAAGTCTCCTGGAGGCAAATCCCGGGCAGGCTGCTCGGGCTGATGACCCCGGGTCTGGCTGCAGGGGATGGAACCTGTCCCGGAGGGAAGATGCTGTGCGGGATGCGGGAGGGATGCGGGAGGGACCCGCTTTTCCCGGAGCACCACACTAGAGGGTGCCAGATCGCTTTCCTGGGCTCCGCTGCCTCCCTTGGCACGGCTCTGCCCGGGTACAGCTTCAGCTCTCCTTGCACCCCTCGACACGCCGGCTGGACCCCCCAGGTCCGTGCCAGGGGTGGGGGGGTCCTGCAGCCGGGGCTGCTGCTTTGGCCAAAGAGCGCGTTGGGCTGCTCGGGGGATGTGCCTTGACCCGGCATCAGGAGCCTTCCCTGGCCTTGCTAGGGAGCCCAGAGGCTGGGGTGAAGGCAGCTGCCCTCAGCACCCCCATCAGGAAGGCTGGGGGTTCCCCCCCCCCCGTGCCGTGGGGGGTTCACGTGCCTCCCTGTGTGCACATCCCGCAGCCCCGAGGGGATGCTGCTCTCGTTGCTGCCCTCCCAGGCCACAAACACCCTGTGCCTGTGCTCTGGAGATGCTGTCCTTCCCCAGGGCAGGAGGCTGAACTCGCCTCTCTGGATTTCTTTCTTGCTTCCCTCAGGTAGTTACATTTCAGTGCCTGGTCTGTCTGAATTCTGCTCCTCCCCTCTGAAGCACTTGTGCTGCTCTCAGGCTTGGTCCTACCATGCATTTCACAAGCACCTTCTCAACCCTTCATCAATGGCATCAATCAAGATGTTGGCCAGACCCAGATTTGCGGCAAGCCTCTGTGGGGACATCCCCATCCTGGTGGGTGTCTAGACTGACCTTTCTGATGGAATTATAATTCAGAAGGACAGGAGAATTTGCTTCCCAAGTGGCTGATGGGTGTACCCAGTGTACCAGACTCATCCACATTCAATGAAAGCCTTTGGAAGTACCTGTCCTCCCCAGAAAGGTGGGACTGACACCATTGATCCCTGTAGGTGTGAAATCACATTGAGGGAGATGATTCTACCCCTCTACTCCACACTCATGAGACCCTACCTGGAATACTGTGTCCAGTTCTGGAGCCCTCAACACAGGAAGGACACAGAGCTCTCGGAGCAAGTCCAGAGGAGGCCACGAAGATGATACAAGGGCTGGAGCAGCTCTGCTCTGGAGACAGGCTGAGAGAGTTGGGGTTGTTCAACCTGGAGAAGAAAAGGCTCCAGGGAGACCTTAGAGCAGCTTCCAGTGCCTGAAGGGGCTACAGGAAAGCTGGGGAGGGGATTTTCACCAGAGAACGTAATGACAGGAGAAGGGGTAATGGTTTTAAACTGGAAGAGGGGAGATTAAAATTAGATGTTAGGAAGAAATTCTTTACTGCAAGAATGGGGACCCTGGAACAGGCTGCACAAGGAAGTTGTGGCTGCCCCATCCCTAGGGGGGGGGGGAAATGTTCAAGGCCAGGCTGGATGGGACTTGTGCAGCCTAGTCTAGTGGAAAGTGTCCCTGCCCATGCAGGGGGTTTGGAACTAGATGATCCTCTAGGTGCCTTCCAATCCAAACCATTCTATGATTCTATGATTTTAAATTGTCTTCTAATACGAGATACAAAGAGTCTGTATGAGAAGGGAAAGTTTACAAGACAGATAGGAGAAAATAGTGATATACTCTGAATCACCCAGACTGTAACCCTGGCCATGCACAAACACTCTCCCTCACATACCAAGTAGAGTTTTTATCCAAAAAATGCCTATAGGGTGTCCCCCTCCATAAAACCTGTAGTAATAGCAGGGTTTGGATATTGCAGGAGTGGGCAGGAAACTTGCTCCTTCATCCAGCCTTTTGCATTCTTAATTCCCCACTGTTTGATTGCCCTCTGGGCTTTTGAAGGGATAGAAAGAAGGAGGCCTTCCCCCTGGTGGCACAAAAAGCCCTGCCAGGTATTGATGGCATCTTACAGCAAACCAAGATCTGAGGGGTTTGGGTATCAGCTGTGGGTCCTACTCATCATGCTGTAAAGGACCATATTGTGGCAACTCATCCTTTCTGGAGAGGAACCTTCAGACCAGTGCTCAGCATGAGCAGCACCTTGCTTCTCAGGTTGGGCTGGTGGTGTTAATTGAGGTGTTTGGTGAGCAATTCACCGTTTGGTTAGCTGCAAGAGGACATAGCCTCTCATGACTTGTCCTGCAGCTAGTTCTCTCCATAAGGCTCAACCTGGGTCCTGACCCCTCTCCCTTGTTCCTGCACAGGCCAGGGTGGCAGCGTCCCATCTGAGGGAGGGCAAAGCACCTGGGGAGACACTTGGGGCTGGTGGCTGATGGGAGGGCCTGTCTTTTCCACAAAGTTGCCTGGCTTTGGCTGCTGGCTACTGCCATCATGCTTTCCTCTCTGATTTAGCATAATTTCCTTGATTTTTCTCATGATCATCCTAATAGCTTCAAATTCAAGGTGTTCTCCAACTCCTTCCTGAACAGACATCTCACCGAGAAAACCAGTTTCACATCTCACTTCATCCTTATCCTTCCCTTTAATACTACCAAACTTTGCAAGCTTTAAATATTCATGCTTAAAATGCAGAAGAAAGCAAAAAGGGGAGTTTGCCTTTATTTTGGGCATCTTTGCGTGCCAACCTCTCTGTTGTTAATGAGCAGAGATGTTTCCTGGTGGTTTAGGGTGGTAAAGCTGGTAGATGCCCGATGCTGGATGCCTAACTCTGCAGAGTGCAAACTGTTCTGTGGCCAAAGCTTTGAAAGAAGTTATTCTTATTGTGATTCTTGTTTGTAACACCAGATTCATTGTTTGCAATTTTGTTCAGTGGCATCCAATCAATAGCAGACAATAAAATATTATTTCGAGTGGTGTCGACGTTCCACGAGGCTGTGATTGATTGCTTTAATTTTTGCCTTCCTCAGTTTTTACTAAGCCCTGTCTTGATTTCTTTCATTCTGCCTAGTTCTCTTCAGCATCAGTTGTTAAATAAAGTGACATATTTATTATATCAGCTTTATTTGACAGATTTTAGATTATTTTTTTTTTAATTTATACACTTATGTGTATGGGTGTGTGAAATTCTACATATAGACACAGACACTGTATAAAATCAGTGTGTGTATGAATATACTGAATGCCAGAATTTCCAAGCACAACTAGAGATTTTAGGTGCTGTTTTTAGGTGCTTAACTTGGCAGCCCTTTAACTAGCCCAAACTCTGTCACAAATATATATATTTGTGATAGTTCAAGAGGGACAGGGATCTACTTGAGAGAGTCCAACGGAGGCTATGAGGATGATGAAGGGACACCTGCCTGATGAAGAAAGGCAGAGAGACCTGGGGCTTTTCAGTCTAGAGAGGAGAAGAGTGAGGGGGGATCTCATTAATGTCTATAAATACACGAGGGCCGAGTATCAAGAAGGCAGGACAAGCTCTTTTCTCTTGTGCCCTGTGACAGGATGAGGGGCAATGGACTCAAACTCGAGCCCAGGAAGATCCACCTCAACATGAGGAAGAACTTCTTCACTGTGAGGGTTACAGAGCACTGAACAGGCTGCCCAGAGAGGTTGTGGAGTCTCCTTCTCTGGAGACTTTCAAGACCTGTCTGGATGCATTTCTGAGTGATCTGCCCTAGGGTTTTTTTGGTCCTGCTCTGGCAGGGGGGTTGGACTTGATGATCTTTGGAGGTCCCTTCCAACCCCTAATATTCTGTGATTCTGTGATATCTACATATATATATATGTGATAATGCAACTTAAGGGACCAAGCTAGTGTGTGTTACATGAAGTTCCCACTGGTCAGATGAAGTTTATCATCTCTTCATAGGGCTGCAAGTACAGACCACATGAGCACTCCTGGTTTCCCATGCCTTACAGGTCAGCTTAACAGACCACCACTGAAAATAGTTGTATTAAAGCAAGCCCTAGAAGGTGGCTTTAATGTGTGCTTTACAGAAATACTTCAGAAATGTCTGGAAAAGTTCTTTTTGTTAAAAAATAAAATAAAATAAAATAAAAAATAAGAGAACTCATTGGAACAGTTTCTGGTAACCCTCGATCCTTTATGGAGCACCTTTTTTTCCCGTAAGTCTGGTGTGCACAGGGTGTGGAAGTTAAAATCAAGCTCTTTGGGTGGTGTATATTGATTGAATCCATTTATTCCACATAAGGATATAGGCCATGAGATTTAGTGTGCCTCCTTAATTATGGCCCAAACGAGCTCCTTCTCCCCGTAAATATTGCATGACTTTAAGTTAGGTGCCCCAGGATCTTAACAGGCAGTCCCAGAAACCCAATGTCATGGGGAACATGGCAACTGCTTCCAGCTTTAGCTGGTCAAGATATTGGGCTGTAAATCCTCGTCTTGGTGGAGGACTGAGCATTGCTTCATAACGTGCCCATTGTGCTTTGGGGAAGGAGTTTCATAGCTGGAGAACATCTGGGCGCTGTTAAACATCCATTCTTGATCCCCAGATGACTCCTTCTTTTTTGTGCTAATCTGAGTTTTTCATTTAAAATGGCAATTGTCTGAACTTGCTTAGCAATTTAGGTTGTTCTCGTAGCAGGGAAGCATTAAAGACTACCCAGACTCGGAACCGCACATTGAAAATGGAGCACATTTGTGTTTATTTTCTAATCCTTTCAAAATGTTGCTGGAGTAGGGTTTAAGCCCAGCCATCTCCCTTTTCATGAACATAGCTTGTTGTCTCTGAGCTGAAAAAAAAACGCCCCACAACCACCAAACAACCAACAAATAAATCCTATTACTCCAGAATATGATTAGTGTTCTGGTTTGAGTTATAAATCACCTTCATTTAAAATGCACTGTTGCTACAAGTTAGGATTTGAAAGTACAATCATGCAAATGCCATTTGCAATGTTTTCACTCTAGTAACCTTGGCAATACTGCAAACACCTCTCCTGTTTGATACACACGGTTTGGAAATCTCAATTGTAAAGCAGAGAGGGGGAGGCTGCCAATTTGTGCCAGTCCTGGGAGAGGAAGAGGTCATTTTCTGTGATTTCCATGATTTTCTATGTGGTCAAATTCTGTGATTTCTGGGGTAAAATTCAGCCACAGCAGGAGCCCTGCCTTTTTAGTCCACCCTGTTCTGGATAGTAGTGCTTTGGTTTATGTTGTTTTACACTGGTTATATCCAGCTTTACGATATTTAAGCCCCTTGCATAAATCAAAATCATGGAGCATAAATATTTATCAGCAAAAGAAATACACTGCACAGGAGACAAGCTCAGGAACAGAATAAGCCAAGTATTGCTTATAAAGGCAAACCCAGCAGGTTATGTTTTCCTCCTGTCCAGAGTTAACATATAAAGCAGTCACAGACCCAAGCACCTTAATTCCCTCTCAGTTTGACATTAAATATCCCAGAGCAGCACAGATATTCATGCTGTGGCCACCTGTTCCTCAGGGCTGGTGGAGGAGAGCAGTGGGGCTTCCCTTGGGCACATCTCCCTTCTGAACAGACTCCTCCCCTCCTGCAGGCACAGCCCTGAGAACGGGCTCCCATCTGGCACTGCCTGACCTGTCCGTAATGGCCAGAGGTTGCTTTTTGGTGGAGCTGGAGTGGTAGGTCAGACCTGACCACTGTCCTGCTCTACTGCCTGGTGGAGCACGGAGGATGCTTTTTGCAAGAGGCATCTTGTCATGAATGTGGGAGAGCCAGAATTTCTGCTTGCAGGTAAAAAAATAACAAAAGCTCCTGTAAGACGTAGCAAAAAGAACTTGCCTTTGTCAACTAGTGCCCCCTGATTGACTGGTCTGACATTTCTCACCCTGGAGGCTCCTTACAGATGTTGATTTTCTGACAGCAGTTGCTCTTGGAAATTCCTGTACCCACCTTCCCCAGGCCATGACTTGCTGCTCCTGGATGTCAGTCCTGTTTGTCTTTGAGCCCGGAACACTGAAACCTGCTGTACTTTGGAGGGTGAGTGAGATGGCAGTGTGTCAGCTCCCATTGCTTTCTTGATGGGTCCCCAAATGTTGGAGGCCACTTGAAGCTTCTGCTGCCAGAGGTGTCTGCAAGACCCGTGCAATGATCAGCCCTGTGAGATACTCTTGAGGTCTCCCAAAGCCTTTCTGCAAGGAGATGTTCTGGCCGTTCTGATCATGGAAAGTGAGCAGAAAATAATACTAATGATACTACTAATAATACCAATAATACTAATACTAATATATCAATAGAGTTTTAAGGAAAAAAGTATGTCATGTGCAGGTGTGTCTGTAGGAAAAAGTATTGCTTTTGGCTGACTGAAAGTACCAAATCTAACCTAAGAGAGGCTTGTGGCTGCTTGAACCTCAGCTGATTTCCAGTGATGAATTTATTAGCAAAAGCATATGAGTTAGACCTGAGTCTTCTTCAATCCAGTCTACCTGATCTCATTAGGTCTAGAAAACTCATCCAGCACTGTAGGAGAATGGTAGTTGCATAAGTTGAATGGACCTGCAGAAATGAAGGACAACCAGTCAGCAACAGCCTGGTTGAGTTCAGGTGGTGGCTGCATGGTCGGTTGCTCTGGTCCCTGAGGGATCTCCAGGACAGGAGGGATCCCCCAGGCTGAGCTGTTTGGGTTGGTGCATGGATGGAGAGTGCCTTGAGGTCAGATAGCAGGGCCTGGGGAGTGTTCCTCATTTGCAAGAGCTCTTGTTATCCCTGTGGGAGGGGAAGTCCAGTGTGTGTCCTGCATTTCTGCAGAGCACCTTTGCCTTGTCGGAAAGATTTGCCTAGGAAACAAACCCCCTTTCCTAGGCCTGTTAAGCAGGGGCATGAGAGCTTGCCAGGGGCTGCGGGGGGGCCCTGCCCTCTGCAAGGGCTCTTTGTGTGACCCTGTTGTTTTGCATCACCTTTTCAGGCAGGCATTTTGCAGCCTTTAGCATTGTTCAGGTTCTGCAGCAGAGTCAAATGCTAATCGCTCTGTTGCAGTCAAATGTTTCATATGGGAAAATTTAGCTCTAGCTGTACCCTCCCCCTCTGCCCCTGCTTTTTTATTTTTAATTTTTTTTTTCCAAAAGGGAAAGGACCTGCCTTGTGCTGTTTCTCAAGATGTTAGATCACATCACACAGGAAGGATCCACTTGCTGCCCTTTCTCACCCAAGCAGGGTAATAATGGGTACATGTGGGAAAGGTGTTTCTTTCATCCATGGTCTGAAGATGATCTTGGTTTTGGTGGCTTTGGGAGGGATTCATCCCACCCCACACAGTTACCCAAGGCTGTACTCAGGGAGCTTGATGTCCACAGCAGGGTCATGTTTTCCACCAGTCCTCTTCAGGCAAACTGCCCTATGTCAGCCTTCCAGTCCTCACATCACTGCCGGTGGCACAGTTAGGCTCCAAGTGTTGGACATGATTCCCTGTGTTGGCAGGAGTCTTTCCAGGGTGGAGGGACAAATCAGGAATTAATGTGTGTTTCTAATGCAAAACCATTATTTGCAAAACAATTGTTCATCTTTTCAGGAAACCATGTTTGGAGCAAGGGAGGGATAAGGCACTGAACCAAGCTTATTGTATATCAACTTGCTCAATGTCTGTTCTCCAGCAGCTTCCCCAAGATCAGAGTCCTCCTGGTAGGGTCTCTGCTGTGCTTGCAAGCTGGTTCTGGGATGATAAGGTGCTTCAGGATCTGTGGCCATGGTGGCTAGCTGGCTTCTGGTTAAAAAGCCACCTGGCAGCCAACACAAGTGCTTTATGGACACCCTGAAATTCTCCCTTAAAACTTGTCAGACCAGTATTATTCAAGACAAAAGGCTTTGGAGTAGCATGTCTGGAAGCAGACATCTTCTAAGTGCTATAATCACAGGGTTGAAGCCTGCAGCCAAGTGGGGAGCCAGGGGGGAGGAGAGGCAGAGAAGAGAATGAAATGGTTTACTCTTCAGGACTATCATGTTCATGGCTACTATGAAGTTGAGTTCAAACAAGACTGACTTAAGCCAGAGGTAAAGACGATGCTGGCACCTCAGAGGGACAAATCAGGAATTAATGTGTGTTTCTAATGCAAAACCATTATTTGCAAAACAATTGTTCATCTTTTCAGGAAACCATGTTTGGAGCAAGGGAGGGATAAGGCACTGAACCAAGCTTATTGTATATCAACTTGCTCAATGTCTGTTCTCCAGCAGCTTCCCCAAGATCAGAGTCCTCCTGGTAGGGTCTCTGCTGTGCTTGCAAGCTGGTTCTGGGATGATAAGGTGCTTCAGGATCTGTGGCCATGGTGGCTAGCTGGCTTCTGGTTAAAAAGCCACCTGGCAGCCAACACAAGTGCTTTATGGACACCCTGAAATTCTCCCTTAAAACTTGTCAGACCAGTATTATTCAAGACAAAAGGCTTTGGAGTAGCATGTCTGGAAGCAGACATCTTCTAAGTGCTATAATCACAGGGTTGAAGCCTGCAGCCAAGTGGGGAGCCAGGGGGGAGGAGAGGCAGAGAAGAGAATGAAATGGTTTACTCTTCAGGACTATCATGTTCATGGCTACTATGAAGTTGAGTTCAAACAAGACTGACTTAAGCCAGAGGTAAAGACGATGCTGGCACCTCATCTGACCTCACCAGCCATCTGAAAACCCCACCACAGGTGCAAAAAGACACACCTGGAAACAAAGACATTCTTTGGGTGCTCTCCTGTTCAGGGAAGCTCCATGAAATTCAGTGGCAATAGCAGCAAGAATGTTCTCTGCCCATCAGGTACATTCTGTGAGGTGTTCTTCCTGTAACCTTTAGAATTTCATGCAGATCAAGAACATCTCAAAGAATGCTTTTAACAGTTCATTTTCTATTCAGTTCTATTGGCAGGATCTGCAACAGAAAACAGTTTATATTACAATGTGTAGAGCATCCTCCTGAGGCTTTCTGCTGCTCCACAAAAGAAGCATGTTCCCCATCAGCTAAAGCTATCATTTTTGTCAGCATTTCCATTCTCCCCTAATCTCTCCCATTGTCAGAGGTCTTCAGTCAGCTGCAAAGAAAATCCCTCCACTTGGAGGCCTAGGATTCAAAATTTGCCCTCTAAACAAAATGACCCAGACATGATTTAGTGTTTTGGAGGCCTGTTGCACTGTTGAAATGAGAATGTGCAAATGCATTTTGTCTTGTTCTTGTATTGTGGGGGAATCCCAAATCATGAACTTCTGTAAGAAAAAGGGCTGGAGGGAAAATTTCCATGCATGCTGGTAAGGCAATAGGCATTCTAATTAGCTGGGCTGTTTGTTACTCTGGGCCTCAAAGGACCTGGTTCTGTTCAGGGATTTCCTAATTCTTTCCCTCATTTCCCACTTGTTTAGTTGTTTTGCTTTCTTCCTTTGGCCTTCACCTGTTTGATCTAGTGGGAACAGCCATTAAAGACTCTGAGGAGGCCTGTCAGTGAGTAATTGCTAGCACCCACTAATTAGTTGAACTAATCAAAGGTGGTTAATTGTGATGGGATAATAAAGATAGTAGCCCACCATAGTGGTTTGTAGAATGGAGGTGAAGATGCTGAAGTGGCTGCCAGTATTTATGAGCAGGCAAAGACTGAGAGCTACAGGGGCTTGGTGAGGCTCATTGAAACTTGTCTGTGGGTGCTCATTCAAGGAGTAAGGTGATCTTTGGTCTTGGTAGTCTGATATCTAGGTACCTCCAACCCCTGGGCTGTAGTTAAGCTGTGTGACTTCCAGCTTTCATTGCCCCACCATGACTTGTCTTTCCTTATACTGATGTGGAGTTGCAATCCAGAAGGTTGCAATGCACACTGGATGGAGAAACTCTTGCTGTCTTTTCTTGCCTCTTGCTTATAGGGGTGGCTGTGATCTGGAATGAGGGTTTTGAAGTCACTACCCTGGATTGATGAGGATTTCTACAACCTGAGTCCTTCTCTGCTTGGAGAACTCTAAAACCTGAGTGCTTGCATTGTTGTTTTTCTGCCCTCTGGCTTGCTCTGGTGAAGGGCATGTTTTGTGATGGTTATCTTGTAAGATAGTAGGCTTTGACAACATTGCACCACCTGAGACCCCAATCTTTTGGATCAAAGCTCCTATATGAGGCAGTGATTCAGTTTTCCTACCTAAGAAGCAAGTGCAGACACTATGCAGAGCCTGGCTGGGGCTGGCAGAACCCTTCAACAGAGAATATGCAAACACTGTATTCTTTCCTTCCTCCTCCTTTAAATTTTAGATAGTATCATCCTGCTGTTCTGTGCCTTTCTCTATGGAGAAGCATGTTCTGGTCTTCTTGGGCAGTGTTTTCCTTGGTTGTCTGCCTCAGCTAGAAGTGATCATTGTATTTTGCTCTCCTCAGGTTGCTTTTATAGTCTGTGGGCTAGAGGCTTAATTTGCTTTTCTTTTTGTAAACAATGACTGTGAAAGAAGACCTGGATCTAAACCAATGGCGGAAGAACCAAACCACCTTCTCCCTCCCCCTCCTGAGGATGGACCTCACTTCAATGGGCTCTCCTGTTGCTGTCTTATGTAGAGCTTGCATACAAATTTCTGACAGGAGGATAGAAAATGGAAGCTAAAAGTTAATGTTGGAAGGGTAGAATTTCCAGTAAGGGAGAAATATCCAAATCTAAGATACCTGAAGATGGGATGAGTTTGGTGGCCACCTCAGAAGGGAGAAATGGAAGCTGATGTCACTACCATGGCTTGAAACACACTATGCCGTGTCCTGCATGTATTGCCCTGCTCACAGTTTGTTGGCTATTGCAGATGGGTTGTTTTTAATTCTCTTGGACCTTTTCCACTTCATATGGGTAATTCAACAACCAGTGGGCAGGGAGAAGGCAGGAAAGATGCTTCCTTCCTTTTGTGTCTCCTTCCCTCTCTGAATGTCTGCAAGACCCTAAGGTTGCTGCTTTGCAGAACCAGATTTAAAAATGCCTGGAAGTGGTCACCCAGCCCCAGCCCCCCTGGGGGTACCTACCCTGCTGCAGGGGAGGTGAAAGGTGTGAGGATGTTGGTGAATCCCCAGGCCTGTTTGCCACAAAGGGACATGTCAGTTATTCTGACATGCTGCTGTTTTTTTGGTCACAGCATTCATTTTTTATTTTTTAAAGACCACTGACACACTCCCTCCCAATATTAACTTGTCACTCCTCTCCTGTGATGTGTCAGAGACCCTCTGGGGCTCCTCTGAGCACCATAGATTATATTCAAAGAAACGGGGGTTTTCCTGTTTTACCTGCTGGTTTTCATCACTCATTCTTCAACCTGGAGAAAAAACCCAAGAAAACCCCCATGCAGAGGAACCCAGACAGACTGGATTGCACCAACAGGATGTGGCACAAATTGTACCTTACACTACCAAGCCCACAAAGCCCAAATCCATCCAAATTTTAATTGTTTTTAGACACCTAGATGGCCTATGTGGCCTAGAAGAAATCTAGTTTGCCTTGTCTACACACCTCTTGCTTGTTGTTTGCCTTCCCCTTTGTTGTGTCCTCTTGTCTGCCTGTCCTTGGCAATAAAGAAGCAGCTGCTACTTCTTGAGCATTAAAGAAAACCTGTAGGGTTATAAATAATAATAGAATCCTATAACTGTTCATACAGTAAACACAAGTTAAGCATGGTCTGTATCTGGAAGTATTCATATTTCATGAGAAACTCTGCACAGCCAGCTAAGCACACACAACACTGAAGTGTCCTGAACAGGAGAACAAATACCAATGTAGACTATAATTTGTGTTTGTTCACCAGGGGGAAGGGGGTTTGTTCACCAGGGGTTTTCCAGAGTTGCTCCTGCTTTCTCCCATGGAGCGTGGCAGGAGGGTCAGTGGGGTGTCTGCAGGAGTGGGGTCATCCTACATTCTTCTCACTGAATTTTAACATAGATTTTTTTTTTGCCAGAAACATAACACTAGAAACGATCAACAGATGTTAAGAATGTGTTGTATTAATGACCTATTTCGTATTCAAATTCAGTTCCAGAATTCCCTTCTCAGCCGCTAATTTGCATAACATTTTATTCATGCTTGTTAACCATCAGGAGAGGCTCTAACTTGGCAAAAGTGGATATTTATCTATTTCCCTTTGATAACAAATTGATACAACACTGAAAACCATTGTAAGCCTTCCTGTACCTGCTGCAATACCTGGGAACAGTGTGTTGTGTAGCCCAATCACTTCATATGTGACAAGGATGCCTTGGGGGAATTCTTGTGTTTGATTTCAGTGGAATAAATGAGCCCTGAAGAGAGGCAGTAAAAATATGAGACCATGACTGCATGCTAATGAACCCAGGCCTGCCTAACTGTGAAGATTTTCATAAACTCCCCAAAATGCTGCCTGAAGTCCACGAATCTTTTCCAGTTAACAGCTGAAGCCTTCAAAGCTGCAGAAGTGTTACCTTAAGAGAGGCAGGAGAGAAACCAGCATGACCAACAGTCAAAAATCAGCCCTAAGTCTGCTTGACCAGCCACCTTGCAGTGCTCCTGGCACTGACCTAGACCCTGTCAAACTGCATCAGGTCTTTACACAAGAGCAGCCATCAGCTGTCATGTGAATGGAAAACCCAATGTGCAAGTGTGAAGAAGACCAGAAAATGTTTGATCTCTAAAGACTATTGAGTAGCCTGGATTTTATTTTATTATTATTTTTTTTATGCTACTGGAAACTTGATGCTTGGGACACATTGAGTCTGTTTTCAGAGCTCCAGGGGATTGCCTTGATGTCAATTATATTTGTAACAGTAATGGCACAGAGGAACCTAGCAAAAATAAGTTTAGTGTGACATGTTGCAACTAATTGAGAAATGATATGGAAGCATTGGGATGCTCTGGAAGTGTTCAAGGGCAGGTTGGGGCTCTGAGCAACCTGATCTAGTAGGAGGTGTCCCTGCCAATGTGTGTGTGTGGGGTGGATCTAGATTATCTTTAAGATCCCTTCCAACTCAAACCATTCCATGATACTGTGTTCCTATATTGAAACATGAAGACTGATTTGGAATGACTTGTTTCTACCCAGTCCAACAGGACATGGAGAAGCTTCAAATTCTGGTGTTTATTTTTTAAATATGCAAAATAGTAAATAAGTGTGTGTGCATGTGTATGCCTGTGTGTCTGTGCTCTCTGTGGACTGAATTAGAAAGCTTCCCAATATTTGGTCTAAATGAATCAACGATGGACAGAACTATGGACTTTTTGGACTGATTCATCTCATTCAATTTAGCCATTTATTTTAGAATAGGATGCATGGTGCTCTCAGATTCCTGGTGGTTTTAATGTTGACTAGAAGGAGGACTGTGCTGAGTGGCTGGGCTGTAGAGGTTTTCATTGCTGATGTTTAACCAGATGAGAGCCTGGGCCATGAAGCCTTGTTTGCCTTTAGCTGCCCAGTGAGAGAAACACCTCCTGAGCAAGGAAGTCAAAAGCTACCTATTACCTTGGTGAACCTATAGCAGGTTTTTTCCCCAGTCACCAAGGGAGGACCATCCCCAGCCCAGCAGCTTTTTTAACAACTTTGCTAATGGGGGGTGGGGGGAAAATAAAAGGGGGATAGAAAAAAAATAATCATAAATGCCAGTCAGAACTGGGACAGGGTGTGTTTGTCTCTGATCAGGGGAAGAAAATATTGAGGAGGGCCTTTCTCACCCCCCTCTGCCCTGGATCTGGAGGTACTCTGTGTCTTACAGCCCCAGGTTGTGATTTGAAGTAATTTTAGGACAAAGCCAAGGCTCAGTTAATAACGTAGGACAGTTGTGGGAGTGGGGGTGGGGGATAGCCTGCTGTTCCTTGTATTGATCAGGAATTAATGTCTAACCTTTAAAAATGCAGTGCAGAAGCTCAGTGTGATTGTGAAACCCTACTTTGTGGTGTGATCAGTTACCCCTGGGGACCTGCACAGCTCAGGTTGCTGATTACAGATGCGTTTGGAAAAACCTGAATTTTCAATTTTTCACACGAATCTCATAAAGCGAAACAGGCTCCTGCTGGGACTTATGAAAACTGGTTTACTCTCCACTGCACTCAATACATCTACTCCTTAGCTAAGTTGGGAGGGTGCTCCAACCAGGGAGGCACAGCAAGAATTATTCCACCCTCAGCAAGTTAATTGCTGCATCGTCAAGTAGCATAGTTATCCATCCTGTCCCTTCTGCTTTCTCTCTCTCTTTTTTTCCCCCCCCTCTTCCTCTCCAAGAGCTGACGTGTGATGTCTTGTATTTTTTTTCTCCTCCTCGCCATCTGTTTCATGTTTGTAACTTGGGGAGGGTGGGTGTGTGGTAGTGGAGCTTGTGATGAAGTTTGCTGGTGGAGGCGTTTCTTTTGCTCTGTTAATTAGATTTGTGTTTTCGTTACTCCCAGTTCTAAGGGCCATGCAAATATGTCTAATTTATGCATTAGTGATATGCCCAAGTGTTTTAAACATTCTTATTGTTGGGGGACACTGGCTCCATCCCATACTCCTCCTTTTCATGGTATTCAATTATATTTAAACTATTAACAGGGAAAGTCTAAAAATTCTATTAAAATGTCAGTTTAATAAATCTTCCAAGGTTTAATCTTTCACTTCTGGGCTGGGGGAAGGGGAGGATGAATTATGACAGTTTTAAGTTTTCCCAGAGCAGCCCCTGTGTGTTAAATTGTCTGTAACTCTCCAAGTGTTTCCGAACTTATCTCTATTTGTAAAACAATTTGAGGCAAGAGGAGGGTGCCCCAGGGTATGTACTGGAATCAGACACTTCAGGTCCAGATCTGAAACATGCCATGGTTGGAAGAATTTAGACACAGTACTTTGATTCAAACCATGACAGAAAACAAGGGAAATGATGTGCTTCGTGCCTGGTCTCCACTCCCCTCTCCAGCCTCTCAAAGATGGGGTTAGTCCTGTGTTTTGGACCTAGCACTGTTTAAAACCAACTAGAATGCTGTTGCTTTTCATTGCTGTCATCCTCCATGTGCCACTTCAGGAATATCAAGGCACCTGGTTGGTACCTTGTTGTGCAGAGCACCATGTGAACATCTCCTGGAAGTGATGCTCTCCTCCTCTCTCTCTGCACTGTACTTCAACCCTTAGTAAATGCCAAAATTCTGTCTCCTCTGTTTGCTTCAGCTAACTCTTGATTTGAAGCTGTTCCAGTGTCTAACACACAGGGAATTTTCTACTATCTCTTCTCAGCATTCCTGTGCCTGAAGTCAGGACTCATATATGACCATATAAAGAGATTGCAATGTTTTAGCCCAAATAAAGAAAAAAAACATCTCTTGGTCCTGCACTCTATGACTCTAACACAGAGTCATGCAGGTAAGGTGGTTGGTTTGAGACCTGGGACATGAACAGAGCACCTAGAAGTGCCTTGTGATGGGGCTGCTCCTGCCAGGTGAAGATTCAAGAGCTGTGTGGGGTTTTGTGGGCACCATCTTGGAGGCCAAAGATGATACAGGTGGTGGTTTGACCCAAGTAAGTCTGTGTGCACATGAAGTCCTCCTGGACCTGGGCAGAATGATGAGGACAGAGTTCTGGGTGATATTGTTATGAAGCAATTGGTCCTGCTCTGTCTGTCTCAAAAATCTGGAGCTTTGGTAGTCTTTAGAAAGTGATGGTTGTGGAGAGCTGTGAGTGGCAGCTCTGACCTTGCTTGAAGGAGCTCAGCTGGTATTCCTCTGGAGCTTCCTATGAATGGCAATGGATCATTATTTGTGGTGGCTCTGCAGGCACTTCTCAGGTGTCAGGGGCAGATCCAGGACTGGGAGCAAATCCAACAAGTGTGGGCTCTTCAGAGGATGGATGCAGAGAAATAAAATCCAGCTGTCCTGCCGTGGTGTAGTCTGATGCTGAAGTTGATGCACATGAAGATCTCAAGATGGAAGAGGTTTTCACTGGTTTCTTTGCTTTGCTGGGGACTCCCTGTGTGCTTGCAGTGAACTGCCTGCACAGCAGGGAAATGTGATTGGCATGGGCTGTGCCCATGGAGTGGAGTCTCTCTGATGGAAGATACTTCCATATGGGAAATGCTGCTGTGAGTGTTGGTGAGATGGCACTGGGTGAGAAATGAGTCTCCCCAGCAGCTCTGCTGACCAGTGACCTAAGCAATGACCTAAGGAGACCAGCATTTTGCTTCTCCAAAATGAAAATGGATGCAGCCAGGCACAAAAAAGGTCAAACTCTTCTTGCCCTCCTCTTGCAGCCACGTTTTCAACTTCTCCCAAACATTTAAGCTGAGCAGAGTTGAATTGCACTATTTCAGCCCTCGAAATGAAGAAAGCCAGTGACCAGCAAAAAGGGGCAAAATGTTCTCGAGAGCTTCTGGGGAGAAAGAGGTGTTGAATAATGCAAATCTAATGCCTTGGTCAGCTGGGCTGCTGTAAGTGACCAGGCTGCAGGGAGAGCACGCGGGGTGCGGTGCTTTTTGTTTGGGTGAATAAACCATGCATGTTCATGGAATATTAATTAATAATAAATGAACACGCATGAATTATTCATGCTCATAAAAGCAAATTTACCCTGGAGGCATAACACAAGATAGGTGATTTTTTTACTGAACAGGCAATCCTGCTTCCACTAATGCTGTTTTAGTGATTCATTTGTCTTCCAAGATGCATACAGGGACCTACTTGCTCTGAATCCCATTTGACTCTAGTGGGCCAAAAATGGTCCCCTGGGTTAACAGCATTGCTGTTGCAACAGGGATGGATTTGTCCCTGCACGTTCATTCTGCTGACAGATTTGTTCCACCAGCGTGTAGTGCAGGTGTCTCATACATGATGCAGGATGTCAGGTAAGAGCTGGAGCAGTGAGCCGACGTAGGAAATACTGCCTGTGTGCTTTAACTCTAGATTATGATAAACAGGCCAGCAGAACCTTTTCCTTTGCCAGTGCCTGTTGTTCTGGTCAAGAAAATAAATCCCGATAAGAAGGATTTAAATAAAATCACGTATTTGTGTCTTGGGGATGTGTCACCATGCCACCAGAGGCTGCAGATTGCCCATAACTTAAGAGATATCTCAGTTTAGCTTTCGGATTGACTTTAGCCAAGGCAAAAATGGGTTGCTGCAAGAGCTATACCTAGGACAAGTGTCACTGCAGGACTGGCACGTTACTTGCTGTGCTCTGGAAACACTGACCTTGCAGGGACCAGGAGCCTAACATGTTGTAGTCATGCAAAGAAATATGGGAAGCATCTTGCCAAGTGCCCTGCTCTATCACTGGTCTACAAAGTGCAAGGCAAAGGTTTTCTCACCATTTGGGACCATTAAATATTCCCAGGCTGCTGGCATCCACAGTTAGATGTTGAAACATGGCCCACACCTATCCACAGAATCACAGAATTGTCAGGGTTGGAAGGGATCTCTGGAGATCATCCAGTCCAATCCCCTGCTAAAGCAGGATCCCCTGGAGCACATCACTCAGGGCTGCATCCAGGCAGGTCCTGAATATCTCCAGAGAAGGGGACTCCACAGCCTCCCTGGGCAGCCTGTTCCAGGGCTCTATCACCCTCATATGAAAGAACTTTTGTTCATTCCCTGTACAAGTTTCATGTCAAGATACTCCTGGCCTGTCCTGAACAGATGTGGGCAGACTGGGTAAAATGGATGTTGTTGCACTTGGCCAGAAGCTGCCTTTGATGGTGGGTAATTCATAGCTCTCCCTGGGTGCTAAAACCTCTCCAAAAGGTTGTAAGAATAACCATAGTGTGTCACAGAATCATGGAATGGTTTGGGTTTGAAGGGACCTGAAAAATCATCTGGGTCCAACCCCCCTGCACTGGGCAGGGACACCTCCCACTAGATCAGGTTGCTCCAAGCCCCATCCAACCTGGCCTTGAACACTTCCAGGGAGGGGGCAGCCACAGCTTCTCTTGGCAATCTGTTCCAATATCTCACCACCCTCACACAAAAAAATGTTCTTCCTAGTATATAATCTAAATCTCCTCTCTTTCAGCTTGAAACCTTTCCTCCTGGTCCTATCGCTACAAACCCTTGTAAAAAGCCCCTCTCCAGCTTTCCTGTAGCCCTGTCAGGTATTGGAAGGTGCTCTAAGGTCTCCCTGGAGCCTTCTCTTCTCCAGGCTGAACAACCCTAACTGTCTCAGCCTGTCTTCATAGGAGTGGAATCTACTGCATAGGAGAGTCATCTCCTGCTTTCAACTGCTGTGGTGACCACCTGGGGAGAGGGCTGCCCACATCTCTGGGAAGTGGGTCAGGACCTGTGAAAGAGGAGGACGGTTTAGACACTTGCCAAGTGCTGCTGGAGGGATCTTGTGGGCTGGGAAGGTGGTGGATGCCTGGCAAAGGATGCAGAGCAGCACAGGGGAGACATGGTGTTTGCCAGTCCCCCAGCCATCATTTCATGGGAAAACATCAGGGAACTTTAAAATAGAGGTGAGATCCCAAACCACAGCTTAGGTCTGCTATGAATCTGGCCTCAAACCATTAAAATGATCTTCAGCTCCTTTTTATTTCCTTTTCTATTCCCCCCCCCGAAGCCTGAGTTTGCTTCCTCAGCTAATAAAGAGAGGGACCATAAACTCTGCTTCCTTTCCCCAGCAAGTCCATTGCCTTTGGTAAGCTGCTTCCTCCTGTCTTCATCTTCCCTTTATTACATTTTTAGTTTCTGCTTTTCCAGCAATCCTTCACTGCTGAGCAGCTGCAGTTTGATCCCTTCTTTTCCTGATTCCATAACAAACATGTTTTAAAGCCTTTGCTGCTGGTCTGCAGACAGTTTTTCCAGGAAAAGTGCTTCATGTATTACAACTTAAAACATGGGTGGATTTATGAGGATTTAATGTATTGGGAGCTAAGCCTTTGGTCTCCTCTATCATATGGCCATGGAGGCAGACAGATGGGAGCAATTTGAGTAATTTATATGTTAAGAAGTAATAATCTTTGCAACCATTTCATCCATCCAAATGCTTTTAACTTTGATCTTTCTGTTTTCTAGCAACACCTTGTGTTTTTTTTCAGGCTTCTTCACCTTTCAGAGATAACCACCCTTGATGACTCCTTTGAGCACTTCCCTCAGCTAAAGAGCAGCAACATCTGATTGTCACCACCCGTCCAGGTATCTCCATAATTAGCTGCAATGGTTTTTGGTGGTTGGGGGTAGGGCAGCAAGGGGAAAATGCTCTCTAGACCTTGAAAGCTGCTTTGTCCTTGCACAACAGTAATCCGAAGCCCTGGGTCTTGCTGCGCATAGAAGTCAGTAGATTTACTAATTAACGCTCCTCACTCAATTAAAAAGCCCTTGATCTGAGCCCATCAATAGATTTTCAGTATCTACAGAAATCTTCGCCTTGTGTTGAAAGATTTAGCGATTTCTTTTTTTCCCCCTCAGACTCAGGCTCAGGAGGGATGAGACCCTGTTTGGCAAAATGGGCTTTGTGACTCTGCTGGGCTGTGTCGAGGCAGTGGGAGCCCTGTTGGGCCCCAGCTCCAGCTGGGAAGTGGGCTTAATTGCAGTAATTTACTGGGCTGGGTGACTGTCGGATTAAGGGTCAGTGTTGTAGCTCTGAGGGGCAGCACTGACAGAAGATAGGGTCTTGTCAGAAGAAGCTGGCAGGGCTGGTGCAAAAGTGGTAAAGGCATCTGTGATACCTCTTTTTGAAAGGTCCCACAGCTGAGGGAACAAGGCAGCAATAGTTTGAGATTTATTTTTTTCTATTTAGGCTAGATCTTTGGAGGATAAGAGAAGAGTATTTTTATTTTACCTTGTAACAGGGTAGAGACAGTCAGTGCTATGTTGTCTCTTTCACCCCTAGCTATAAATACCTGCTCGTGAGAAGGATCTCAGCCCACTTGGTTTGCATTTTAATGATTTTGTCTGTCTGGCACTTTTCATCTCTTGAGTTGTCTATTGTTGTTGTTGTTTTGCTATGGTAAATTCAAACTGAGCATCACCATGAAATGGACATCCCAGTTTACACAGGAAAACTATGAAATTCTTCTCCATAAGAGAAAACCCTGAAGTGAAAAACTGGATGAAGACAGTTTTTCCTAAGACTGTTAGTGCTAATGTCTTGAATTGACCCAAGTCCAGCACTTTACTGTATTAGAGCCTATTTCAGTGACTTTTTAAAGAAGTTTATACACCTGTACCCTCCAGTTAAAATCTTTGTTGTCTTGCAAAATTCACTACCTTGCTGAATTCATGAGCCTTAATAAAATCTCTGATCATGCTCCTTTTTTTAGAAACACTTTCTCATCAGTTGTCTCATTAGACCATTTTCCTTCCTTCTTTGCAGCATGGAAACCCCTTAGGTGTGCAGCATCTCTAAGTTTTGGATGCACTGGGAGTTGGCAGTAATAGGGCATGGGTGATTGGTGGGTGTCATGAAGAGGCCAATTCCTAAAGCCTGTCCTTACCTGGCAGTGCCATGACAGGGCCAGACAGGGCAGGGAATGAGCATCTATGGCTTGAAGGGAGGCAAAGCTCCTGGTCTGTCATCCCTCTGCTCTCACATTGGAAGTGAAGGGGTAGGCGCGGTGCCAGTGGCACAAGTCTCTGCAACATATTCCTCCTCCCCTCTTCAACAGCTGAGCTCTACAGCCAGAGGAGACATCAGCCCTGGGAGGCTACATGGGTTTCACACCCAAAAATGCAGTGCAGATGCTGTTGCTTGCCATGTGGTTATCTGTTTTTCCTAAACCCTCAAGTCTCTCGGTCGGCATGGATGGGACTCGTCTCATCAAATTGGCATCCTCAGGGTAGATGCTGAGTTCAGCTGCAGCCCCCCAGAGCTCCCAAAGAGTCTGTGGAGATCAAGCCAAGGCAGTCGAAGGAGTCCAGGGCATGATTCATCTCTTCTTAAACTAGACGTCTAAAATAGGTCTGGAAAGTTATGCTCAGAAAGTGCTGCTTTCTCTCGGCTGGCTGTGAAAGGAGCTGACGGTGATTAGCTCAACATCCCTGTTGGGGATGTCTGTGTCTGGTCGGATGGATCCTACCCAGATGGCTTTTGGCTGTGTTTGTACACAGAGCTCAGCACCAGGGGGCCGTATCCTCAGTCCCTGTAGATGTTACCATAACAAAAATAATACCACCAGCATGGCTGAGAACATGTACTATACACCCCTTGTCACTCCAGCTCCACAAACATCTCTCTTACCATCTACCACGGTTCAATATGGATTTTTTAATATAATAAGAACAGGAGGTAGGCGTGGAGGGGAGGGGGTGAGCAAGTGTACAGTGTCCAGTATGAGTAGGCTGAGATAGGCTAATATCATCAGACAGCATTTCTGCATCCTGATTGATTGAGTTGCTCTGTTTCCACATTAACTTGCAATAAAGTGCTCTCTGATGCCGATATGCATTCATCATGTGCAATTGTGGAGACTGTTTATAATTTAATTTACTCCGAGGTAATGATGATTATATCTAAATATTTATGGAGAGGTCAGTGCAAGTAACTTTCTCAGTAATTTTGTTTTGCTTTTCTTTTCTTTCTCTTTTCTTCAGCCAGCCAAATTATCTCAATGCTCCCTACAGACCTTCTGCTAATTCCTTTGTTTGCAGTGACAGTTAGTGGAGAAAGAAGGCTGATTAACTGCAGGCTGCCTCTGTGCTGAGCCAGCCAGCACTAACCAGAGGTGCACGTTGTGTCTCTGCCTTTTATTTTAATTCTGACCTGCAGGAATGTCATGGGCCAGAGCTGTCTATTAGAATACATCTAAATCGTGCATGTGTTTGTGTGTGGTAGTAACACAAGCTTCCCACTAATGCTGTTAAAAATTGATACTCTCTGCAGATATGAAAGCTGGTGGCATCAATGTAGCACTGGTCCTTTCTTCATCTGACACCGATTTGTTCTGTGCAGACTGTGGCTGTTCATTTTTAGGGTGGGCTCAGTCAGGAAATCAAGTTATTTTTTGGCATTTTGAGGTGCTTGTTAATTCTGGGCTGTGGGTGTATTTCCCCATTTCTTCTGCTTGCTCTTTCTCTCTGTTCTTTATCCCATGTGACACACTCCATCGGGGGATCCCATCTCTTCTAATGGGATTTAGCCCAGTGGAGCTGTGGTCTGTAGACAATTCACAGCCTGTCAATATTTAGGACTGGCTGGAGCAGGAATTTTTCACCCAGGAATTTTCTGACGCAGCATGGAAAATGGACCATTTTGTTATCTATGAGAGAACAGGAATTTCATTATATTGATATGAAGCAGCTGAAAGGATGTTTCGTTTTGATGTCTTATGAAAAACATCTGCAGGTCTCTGCTTGGCTCTCCCTGCTCCACGTGCAGAGCTCCAATACATCACCTTATTCTGTTCCTTCTCTTCCTCCTTTAGCCATATTTTTTACTCTTGTGACCCTGAGTGCTGTGCTTCGTGCAGGAGTTGTTCCCTTTCACATGCACTAGGCGAGGGCTGAACATGGAGTGTGTCCTTCAGTGGACTTGGGCAATGGGATGCCTGGTTCCTGGACGGGTTATGAACTTCAGAGGGAGATGGATGCTTCTATCCTCAATTCCACAAAGGTGGCAGTGGGTAAGAGGGGCCTGTAGGATCTGATTGTAGCTGAATGTCTCTTGCTCTCTCAGACATCAGCATCAACAGAGGATGATCCATTTCGGCTCAAGAGGTGTGACTGAAATACATGAACCAACCATCTGCCAGTAACAGGTTGTTTTCAATTTTGAGGGTTGGCAGTGACTGTGAGATGTGGCAGTGATTGTGACATGTGGCAGCTTTGGATCTAAATGGTGTGCAGAAAGATGCCTGGTGTCTGCAGTCTTCTCTTGAGTTTGACCCCCACAGTACTCTTGTTACTGCATTCTAGCACAGTGGTCCATGTTGCCTTTAGAACTTACCTCATCCTGCCTGAAATGCTGCTTTACTTCTATCCGTGACATGAATTCCTTAAATATTTTCTGTTTTTCCCTTTCCCAGGTATGTTTTCCCTGGAGGAGCAGTAGAAGCCCAGCAGCCATGTCTTCCTGGGCACTGCCTCTTGTCCTCACCCTATGGCAGAGGGATGCCAAAACTGTGACTGATGATAAGTGATCACTATGTGTGTCTATGTGTCAGTGATTTGGTGGTAGGGATGTATTTTTGGATGCTCCTTGAAACATCTGAGTATCCAGCTGTGGCTCTCAGCTGCCTGGATCCAGCTGGAAAATGGGCCAGTGCTGTCCTGTGGTTCAGTCTTTATGGCATGGAGAAAAGTAATTGTATAAATCCACTGTCAGCCTGAATCAAATGGTGGAAGAAAGAAAAGATATTGAAGCACATTGAACCATAGAGGAAGAAAAATTACAAGTGCAGTCTGCTCCATAAAAAATTTCATAGGCTGTTACTTTTACAGTGCAATTAGCTTGGCGATTTGGATGCTATTGGAAGACCAGCACAGTGGATAATGAAGGGCAGAAATGCCTGTGCAGGTATGTTTGCAAAAAACCTTCAGACTTTAGCTGCTTTTCACATGTTCCTGAGCTCACTCGTAAGTCAACGACTGTTGGTCCCTTCCCTTCAGCTCCATTTTTCTCCTTTGCTTGTGTTTCTCTCCACAACTTCTAGAAGGCCCAGCCCCTGCGCCTTGATGTCTTTGTTCCTGGTGCAGCTGCTGTGGGATGGAGGCACAAAGAGACTTGTCAGTGCTGGGGAGTGGGAAGGTGCCTGGCAAAGGGCTGAGGGGACAGGGGGCTTTTGTGGGGAGGGAATGTTTGCTACCTTTGATGCCAATCATTCTGGAAGAGTTAATGCTGACGCGGAAAGCAGCAAGAGGGCTTTTCATGTGGATCCTGATGAAAAGAAAGGGATCCCGAGAGCCAACTAAGCATGTTTCCATGGCTGAATGCTTCATACAAAGTGTGTGTTTTCTTTTTAATGCAAAGTGATGGCCATTTTTTCATGGCAAGACTTGGGAAAAACTGCCCATTACTTTGATAAAGGGCCTGATCATGGTCTTGTTCACACCAGACATGAAGTAGCTGGCACCAAGGGAGAGGTTCTGCCCAATGCCATAACTACAGTGGGTTTTTTCTTGGGCAGAGAAATGTTTGGGGATTTTTGTTGTGTTGGTTTTTTTGTGGGTTTTTTTTTTGCACTACTCAATGCATTTCATTGTGAGGATGCTCAGCCATGAGATTTGCATCAAAGCAGTAAGAAGGTTTTTGCCACCTGGTGTCTGAAACCCATTGAGCACCCTGGTTGGATGTTCATGTCCAAAGGCTCGAGTAGCAGAAATTTGCAGTGGGAGATGACCTCACTTAATGAAGGCTGCAGGCAAATGGGAAGGCGGACCCTATTTTCACACATGCTGTGCATGTGCTTGCAGCTGAGTGGATGCTCTTGGCTCATGGAACCATGCAGTATGGGAAGTGAACTCTGTGAGTGGACACACACACACGATGGGAGCATGAGTCAGGGGTGCATTTATATGCATGACAATGACCAGCCATTTCACTGATTAATTGGACAGTGAGCCCCAGGACAGTTGGTGGGAGCTTTCTTCCCCCACCCCAAAGCCTGGAGTTTAGTGTCATGCAACTGCACAAGAATCACTAAAGAGGGGGAAAAAAAAAAAGAACAAAGTTCCTTCTGGCTGAAAAAGATAGATTTCCTTAAAAGCTCAGACCCTGACATTTCAGAGAACTGGAACTGAACACAAAGAATGTGTATTGTTTCTAAACAGATGCAAGAATAAGAAAAATATCTTCTGCTTTTCAAGCCAATATAATAATTTCCAAACCTGGCTCATGGTTTTTCTCATGCTTCATGGTGACAATGCCAAGCCTCTGTTGTCAGGCTGCTAAAAAAGCTCATTCAGTTTAATCCAAATACCAAAAAATTGAGCAAGATCAGATTGGTCTCTGAAGTTTGGACAGAGGTTATGTCTCTTGTTAGGATGCTGTTAGAAACAGGGGCAGGAGGCTGAGCTGAAATACCATGAGGTCCTCCTGCTGTCTCACTTCTGTGGGCATGTGCAGAGCTCTCTTATCTTCCCTCTCTCTTAAAATGTCTCCTTGCAACCTACTGCTTACAAAAGATAATTTGTAATTCAAGATAATTCATTTCTCAGTGCAAAGCCACATTGCAAAATACAGATTGTCACGATGAGCTCTGCACAACAGCCCTACCTTGCAGTTTTCCAGTATTCCCATCACTGCAGGGGTTTCTGTTCCATGGGCACTTTCCCACCATTTCAAAACTGACGTTTCTCTCCCCTAGAAAATGAGATTTCCAGCATCCAGGTCTGCTTCCAGGTCTCTTATGTTAAAGATTCCATTTGAACTCACTTTTGGAAATACACTGGACTCCCCAGAATACAAAAAGTGCCTTTTCTGTCTAAGCTATTTCATCATCTCAGCTCACAAACCCTTGGCTGCTTGGGTGCCCTTTGCTGTGTGGGATCAGACGAGTGGCCAGGGATTCCAGAATCAGCCTGGACAGAGCCTGGGGTGAAAGTAGGACCCAAAATCCATCCTGGAAGGGAACCAGTAACACCACTAAGTTGTCAGCACTCGAAGGGCTGCAGAGGGAAGAAGGAAAATTCAGAGTACTTCATTCCATGGCCAGTGGTCTATTACATTGCAGTCAGGGTGTGAGGGGCTGTTACTATATCAGCTATGGGGGAATACTGGAAAATCCAGGCACATGCACTTGGCAGGTGGGATCAGGCTCGACTCCGGCAGTTCCCTGCAGCTTGAGGTCCCAATTTGCCCAAAAATTGCTACATGTAGTGGTGTATTCCCCTACATAAAAGTGCTGCTGTCCTCCCTGCACAATTTGCAGAGGGTTCTGGTAACCAGAGGTTCACAACAAATCAGTTTTGTTGTTGTTGTTGCTCTTGCCACGGGCAGCCTGGTCCTGCT
>NW_009970714.1:1625675-1633462 GCF_000747805.2 Chaetura pelagica | reverse complement strand
TCTCCCAGCCAGCCCATGCAGATTCTGTTGCCTCCTCCAGCTCTGCTGGAAATCATCTCGCTTGCCTGGCAGGCCAGATGTTTAGCAACTAGCTTTTCCTAGCAGGAAATTAGTCCCCATCAGGTAGCAGGTAGCATTTTCTGTCCTTGCTGTACGATCAAAGGCTTTGGGGAGTGAATATCCTCAGCCTCTCCCACCTGCAGCTCTTTCCAACAGGCAGCAGCATGGAACCAGCAGCAGCAAAGCCTGTTACTTGGAAGAAGAGGGAGAAAATGAGGGTAAGAAAAAAAAAGGTGTCTCTAATGCACCCAAACCAACAGCAGAACATCTCCATAATCGTTAATTTAGAGCGACTTTGACCATTATAAATACAGTCTCAGACAATGAGGGCTATTACCTATTTTCTGCTGAAGGCACCGGAACGTATCCCGTTAATGCTGGGAAGAGCTGCTCCCACCTGAAGAGCGGGATCTAAGGGCAAATGTGTCGGACACGCGACGCAGCTCTGCTTGCCCAGCTGCGGTTGTGGAGACAGCACGGGCAGGGAGCAAGGGGAGGAATGTTTAGCAGAGGCTTTTGGTTGAGGCCCCAGCGAGCAGTGGTAGCAAGAATGAGGGCTGGAGGGGCGGCTGCCCTCCCATACCGCCCCCTCCTTGCCTGTACTGCCCTCTCCCTGCCTGTACTGCCCGTTCCCTGCCTGCCCTGCCCTCTCCTTGCCTGTACTGCCTGCTCCCTGCCTGCCCTGCCCGCTCCCTGCCTGTACTGCCTGCTCCCTGCCTGCCCTGCCCTCTTCCTGCCTGCCCTGCCCTCTTCCTGCCTGCCCTGCCCTCTTCCTGCCTGCCCTGCCCTGCCCTCTTCCTGCCTGCCCTGCCCTCTCCTTGCCTGTACTACCCAATCTGTGCCTGCCCTGCCTGCTCCCTGCCTGCCCTGCCTGCTCCCTTCCTGTACTGCCCTCTCCCTGCCTGTACTGCCCGTTCCCTGCCTGTACTGCCTGTTCCCTGCCTGCCCTGCCCACTCCCTGCCTGCCCTGCCTGCTCCCTGCCTGCCTTGCCTGCTCCCTATCACTGATCAGCAGCAGAAGCCACTGTGTTCAGAGGATTTAGTGGGTGCTGCGAAGAAGAAAAGATGCTTTGAAGACTCCTCAGGGAGCAGGCTCAGTAGCTGAAGTCCCAGGGGAACGCCAGATCCTCTATACCTATTTATCCGTAGGAGTCTGTGTGCACGGGAGCTCGCAGCTTTCCCCGGAGATTAGTGACTCTTCCCGGTTTCCCCAGCATACAATATTGGCTTGACAGCTGTAGCTAACTTGTGGTTCCACTTATTTTTCCCGTTAGCCACCAGTGTTGTGTGCGAAGAGGAGCAGGTTGCATTTGCTCCTGCAGATCTGGGGACAAAGGCAAACCAGGAATGGCCTCAGTTTCCACTCAGAGGGGAACCCCACTCAACTGGGGGGTTTTGGGGTAACTCCACGTGAATAATCCCCAGCTGGTGAGTGCTGGGTGTTGTGTGTGTGCATGTGAAACACAGGCACTCGTACATTTACGTGTGCAGTTGCTGTGTTTGCCTGGGGGGAGCGTGGATGCAGGTGTGTGTTTGCATCTGCCTGCCTGCAGCCAGTGTGTTAACCTATTTGCATATCAATTTTACCTTTTGGTGGCTCAATACTTCCCAAATAGGGTCAGTCTGTGCAGAAGTGAGTGCTGTCTCAGAGGGTTTTGGGATAGACCCTCTTTTGTTTGGATACTATCAGTTTGGATACTCTGATAGTAGAGGCTGTGGCAGCAGGAGGGATGAGTACAGAACCTGGCCCCTCACCAGACCCAGAGGTCAAGCCCCTTGTGGGAGGTTGGGCTTCCCAGGCACTGCTCCAGCCTCATGCCAGATGTCTCCTTCCTTCCCCACAGGGTCAGGATGTAGCTGATGATTCTGTGTGATCCTTGGCTCTGCCCCCCAGGAGTCCCTGTGGGTCAGTGGGTGACCTCTGAGGCTGCTGGCAGCCCATGCATCTGGGGGAACTGGGAGCACTGGTGTGTCTGGTGATACTGCAGACCCTGGGGACACCTTGGCCCTCACCTGGACTGGAAAGGCTCTGGTTTATGGGATGATGCTGAGCTAGATTTTCAAAAGGCATCACTCTGCATATCTCTGTTCTCAGGGGCTGTGACCTCATGACTTCTGCCAGATACGTGTCTGGTCATAGCTCTCCTTAAACCTCTTCTGGAGCCCTGAGACCACATGTGTGTTCCCCGGGATCCCTTGCTGCATCCAACGTGCAGCATTTTGGTGGGGTGATGACAGAGGCACAGGAAGGGTTGCATTGTGGGGGAGCAGCTTGATCCCCATGGCAGTGATTGTGGTGTCTGATAGTCATATTCTTGCTTTGGTCTCTCTGGGGTGGAAGGATGGGGACTTTGGCCAGATGTAGTTGAGAGATGCTGGGAGCTGGGGAACAAGCAAAGACCCATGGCATAACATGAAGTCCAGGAGAAATGGGGTCTGAAGCCCTCTTGGCTTGCCCATGCTGTGGGGCAGAGACATCAGAATCCATGAAGAGCTAAAACCTTCTACTTGCATGTTGTCTGCTTCAGGTAAAAAACAAAACAAACCCATCCAGATCCTCAGCCTGAGCTTGGCCCCTGCCAGCACCTGTCCTTGCAGGCTTTGCCTGAGTGGGAGGAAAGCAGAGGGGAGGCAGAGTCACTCCTCTTTCTCCTTCTCCATCCTTCCCAGCCCACTTCTTTAGGGGGTTAATTTTATTTTTTCCTCCAGGGGTTTAGGAGCAGCCAGCTGAAATGCGCAGGCCAGCTGCCTGCCGGTGGCAGCAGGAAAACAGGCAGACAAAGCAGATGGGCCCAGCAGGGGTGAAGGAGCACTGTCTTCAGCAGGCCATAGGCACCACTGAAGAGTAAACAGCTCTCCAAAGGGAGCTGGGAGCTAACCCCAAACCCTGTCCTCTCTAAAGTGCTCAATCACAGCACATTAACGAGAGCGCCTGGACTGCTGGGGGAGAGTAAACAATAAGAGGCCTTGTTGGCGGGAGAGTGGGAAAAGCAGTGCCCCCTCGAGCTAATATTTATTGTAAAAGGGTGTAAAAAGTGGCTTGTGGCTCAGCGTGTTGCCAGGGAGCTGCTGGCTGTGTCACTGCTCATCTCCTTTTGGGACAACCGCCCTTTCGGGACAGTGGCCACCTGCACGTGGGTTTAAGAGACCTGCAGCGAGTAAGGAACAAAGGAAACCCAAAAGCTGGAGGTGAAAACTACTGCCCTGTCCTCCTGGACTGGCTGCAGCTCGGTGGATGCACCTTTCCTTACCAAACCCAGGCAGGGGCTGGTGTTTGTGGGCTTGACCCTCCTCTGACACTGGAGGCACCCGGCTGTGCTACCACCCAAGCAGGTTGCTCCTGTGTGGGAGGGGGGAATTGTGTTTGGGGGCCCAGGGCTATTGTTTGGGAGCAGGAGGTGGTGATTCTCCTCCTGCTTGTGCCAGTGTGACTTCCTTGATTTTGCTGGAGCAGCTCCTGATTTATGCTGAAGAACTGGATCCCGCTCACCAGGCGTTGCTCTTTCATCTGCAACATTGCAGTGAAGTTTGTTTACAAAGGTTTTGGCACGGCCACAGATTCCTTCTCCCCTTCCCCCCTTCCTCCTAATCAGCTGCAGTTTTCCCTCTCCTTTGGCTCCTGCTGCAAAACTGGTTGACCTTTCTGAGCTGAGTCTGACATATGAACCATGCAAAATGCTTTCTGCTCCCTCAGCCCTGTGCTTGTTTGCTTGGGAACCCAAGCACAGGGAGCAGCCCAAATGGGTGGCCTCTGGCAGCTGAGTTTTCTGCCTTTGGGGAGCTGCTTTGCTTTTAATAGTGGGCATCCTTGATGCTGGGTAGATGTATATTTTGTTAATGAGTCTCCCCAGTGCTCTCTGTGAACAGTGATGCCATCCCTAAAAATGTGCCAGTGACATGCTCTCGGTCCCAGGTTGCCTTTAAAATGGACCTATTTAAGCAAAACTGAATTTCAAGCCAGAATATGAAAACTTCTGCCCCAGTGGCTCCTATCCCAGTGGGGTGTATCCACCTGGAAGGTGCACAAAGGCAATTTGTTTCTTCTTGGGACCAAACACTCACCAGAGCCCTTGCATGAAAAACTAGTCCTGGGGCATGCAAGAAGTTAGTCTCACCTGTGGTGGCTCTGTGTTTTAGCCAGGGGTAAAAGTTACCCATGCTTGGCTCGTTGGGTTGCTGAAGATCTCGGGAGAACTATGAATTTGCCATAAATATAGTTAAACTTTTTTTCTTTCTATATCTCTTGAGGATAAAGAAGCATGGGCGAAGAGATGAGTGGTCTGGTGGGCTGTCTTAAATTATCTTTGAAGCTATTTCCATGGAATTGTATCAGTGCAGTGACACTGGAGCCAAAGCAGTCTTTTACCCCTTCTTGAGCACGTGCTGGACCTCATCCCTTTTATCACATTTAGGTGCTGGTTCAGCTTTCTGTTGTGTTACTTGTCCATGTTGCAAGAGCAAGGTTCAGAAGTAGCTTTCTGCTGGCACTAGATGGGAATGGAATTGTTTTCCAGGCAGGTCAGCAACTGCTAGAAGTTTTGCTGTCTGTCTTGTGTTTTGAAAGCTGGAATTTGAGGCAGATGAAAATACACAGAGGCTCTTTCATACTCTTGCCTAAAGCAGTGTGCTTCTAGGGGCAACTAGAGTAGCTGTGTTGTACACCACTGTGAAATCTGTTACTCACCTCAGCCATCACATATCAGAGGAAATATACACAGTAAATTGTAGCACACACAAGGATGGAGCACTGAGGAAAAGTGCCATGGTGACCAGGAATGTGTCAAAGAGGGAGGGCTGCTGTGGCTCTGGGATCAAGACAAGAAGGTTCCATTTCCACAAAAAGACAAAATATTGTCAAAAATTACTGCTTGGTGCCATGGTGGCTGAGCCTCAGACCTGAAATGTAAAGCATAAGGGCCCCATGGGGCACTCAAACCTGTCTGGCACTTATCTGGCCTCTCCTTGATGGGGACACACCCCAGGTGACCTGAGCCCAAGGTCAGGGATGTGGGCAGAAAACTTTCACAGGACTCAAGGAGAGCATTGATATAACTTAAAAACAGGATCTTCCTCCCTTTTTCAGGAAAAGACATTTCTTCAAATAAAGTGGAAAATAAAATCACTTTCTTCACTTAGCCCTCCTACGATCTAGTTCCTCTGGTGCTGGTGGTGAGCTCCTATTTTCCCTGGCCTATGCAACAATTTGATTTTCTCCCTCAAAGGATTAGTCACTGAAAGACACCACCATCCTCTTCACCCCACATTTTTGGCTGCCTCCAGGTGCTAGGGGAATACCAGTGAAAGGAGCTCTGCTTTGCTTCAGTCCTTCTGTGCATGCTCATTTTATTTCTCATGCTTGCTTGTTTTCTGATGTATATTCTTTTTTTCTCCCCAAAATATCCTCCTCCCCACCAAAGCTGGTGCTGCTGAGGCTGTGCCTGCAGTGGCTGAGCTTGCCCCAGTGTCTGTCCTGGACAACTGCCTGTCCCTGACTCTCCCTTGCCACCCTGATTCCTACATCTTTACATCATTTGCAGAATAAAAGGAACAGGTTGCCCAGAGAAGCTGTGGCTGCCCCCTCCCTTAAAATGTTCAAGGCCAGGTTGGATGGAGTTTTGAGCAACCTGGTCTAGTGGGAGGTGTCCCCACCCATGGCTGGGGTGTCTGAAGACATCTCAAGCTTGCTTTTTTTTTCCTCATGCCAACATCTCACAGCTTGGGTGAGTTGGCTGGAAAATTCAAGTGGAACAACCTCTTGCAGCTCTGGTAGTGGTCTGCAGTGCCCTCCTAAAGCCACATGCTCAGGGAACAGATTCACCCCAATCCAAAGGCTGGAGGGTGACTTCTGCATTCCTGACCCTGAGGATGCTGGTGCAGATCCCAGCAGAGGTGAAAAGCCACTGGGGCTTGTAGAAATGGATTGTGAGCTGGGCTGCCCTCCTCTCCTGGATGCTGCTGTGGCTTCAGCTGGGATTGCCCCAGGCTGGCCCAGTGACACCAATGGGATCCCTTGGAAAGGCATCAGGAGGAGCCTTATATTTGGCCTCAGTGATTCAAGAATGCTTTTTCCTGTCTCCATGGCTCTGAATTTAATGAGGTTTCATGCTTTAGGGATCTTTAATTTTCTAAGTGCTCAGTTTCCTAAGGGAACTGAAAATACTGCCTTCCCCTGCCTTTTAGGGGCTCTGCCAGGAAGCACCCAAGAAGCTCTTGCTTTTGGGAATGAATCTGCCCATTTTCCTGGGCTGACTACTGTGGTGGTCCCCAACTCTGAAAGGCAACTCTGGGTTGGAAGCCAGGAGCAGAGGAGCACACTGTGCCAGCAGCTGCTCAGCTGTGATCTGTCAGCCCAATACAGGCATGATGTCATTTTAAGGATAGGAGATTTCTAGCCAGCATCTAGGGATGTTGCAAAGTTTGCTTAAAAACTGTGGAGTGCTTTGGGGTCCTTGGAAGAGGGTTCTGTCTGCAGAGACTCCCACAACCCAATGTTGTTCCCAAAAGCTGTTTGCCAGCAAATTCCTTGGATTTGAAATTCAGGTGAGTTGTCGGCTGAAAACATATCCTTCCTCACCTATATCTGACCTCTGAGGCACCTGGTTTATTTTGTAAAGACATCACTGCTCCCCTTGGGAATGGTGTCTTCCTCTGTTTTGTGCTCTAAGGAGGCAGCTCTTTTCATGTTTAGCTTTGATTCAAGCATTGTAAGGAGCAATCCCTCGCACTTACACGCTTCATTGTATTCTGGCCGTGAGAGATTCTCCCCTACTGTTTGTAGCTCTCTTTTCAGTGCAGCTAGTAAAATATTTGAACAGAAAAGAAAAGGGGAAAAAAAAAAGAAAAAAAAGGCACTAAACAGCCTTCAGCATTTAGAGGATGAAATGAGATGTAAGCAGAGGGATGGCTGTGGTTAATGCACAGGGCTGGGAGAACTTAGACGGACCACGGTCTCTCTTAGCTGCTCTTCTCCTGGCTTCCTCTGTGGCTTTGTCTAATTTATTTGACCTCTTCCTCCCAGAGTTCTGGGGTCTTGAACACATGCCATGTTCTCCACCTGGAAAACCCATGCAAAAACGAGGCCACAGGCAAGGTCTGAGGGAGAGGAATGATGCTGTTTATTAGCCCAACTAAAGGCAGATGAAATCTTGGTGGAAGAGCTCAGGCAGCGTTGTGCTGAGGTGGTGGAGTGTGTGTGTCTGTGCACAAGCAGATGCAGCCTCCAAGGCCCAATGAGTCAGGAGTTTTCTCCACTACAGCTTTTTTCCCCCCACGCTGGCCAAGTGAAGACTTGGGAAGCAGTTAGATTACAGATAAGACATTCTGAAGCATGAGCTGTTGTCCTATGTCAGGATTCACACTTGCTGGACCCATTTATTGCAGCTGTTTGTAATGTGGTTGCAGGTCCACGTTATCTGCAGAAGCCCCAGCTAGAGTGAGATCTCTTCCCCCACTGACTGGGGCAAAGGCAGTTTTCAAGCCATCACTCTGCCAGGTCTGATGCTGCAGGGAAGCTGTTTTGCACAAGGAGGTTACAAGCCAATGGCTCATCCACTGAAAAAGAAATTAAATGCCAACAGCCTGTGGTAGGCAAAGTTGATTGAAAGGCTCCTAAGGCTGATTTCTTCCTTTGGAAACCTGCTGTGAATTCAAAACTGGGCTAAACTGGCATGAAGGACCATCACAGGGTTAAATGTCTGGAAAAGCAGAAGCTTGTGATAGTGATCATG
>NW_009970714.1:1618449-1625647 GCF_000747805.2 Chaetura pelagica | reverse complement strand
GGGGGGGAGAGGGGAGGAAGGGGGAGGAGGTTAAGAGGTTAATCCTGTAGCAGGATTTGGTGCAGTCCAGGTAATTCCCAAGTAAGTCCCCACATTTTGGAGGGTTTTCTTAAACTTCTGGGGTATAGTGTCCCAAAATGGGCGTGGAGGATGGTTTGGGGTGGAACACAGAGGACATTTGACAGAAATAAGCCAATGGTCCTATGTGGGAGAGGGACAGAGGGAGCCTGTGAATTAATGATCAGCTTTTAATTTGTCCTTTCATTGGGATCAATGAAAATGTCAGAATGATTGAGGTTTATGTCCTCATGGGAAAGATGTGAGCCCAAGAGAAAGACATCAGACCTATTTTTAAACATATTTTTTTCACTGACGAAGATGCTTCCCTTCTTCTCTAGTACTGGAAAAGGGATGAGAGAAAGCAAAAGGGCAGCCTGAAATTTAGCCCTCTATGGGAGCTAGTGCCAGTTGATGCTGATCCCTGAGTGTGATTGTAATCACCTAAAATCAGGGTATCTATCCTGTGCTGCCAGATTTGCTTGAAGTTAATTTCTCAGGAAGCCTAGATGATGCTCAGGTCCCAGTAGAGTCTTCAAGCTCACCATCCTCAGGATGGTGCCTGCCCTTGGCATGGGATTCAGCCTGGCTGGTGTTGGTAGACGCAGTTTTGCTGGCTGCAGATGCATGTTTGCTCTCCCCATGCTGGGAGGTTCAGGGCTGAAGGACAATGAGAGGCTCATGTTTCTGAAGATCCTGGTTTGAAAAGGCTGGGTGCTTGCTGATGGATGTGAAAATCTGGCATTAATGTGTTGGACACAAAACCAGCCACTGTGGCCAGATTTGTATTCTGATGACTGGGAATATTGATGCTTGATCCCCACAGCCACATCTAGTTCTGCAGTACAACTTTAACCCTGACTCTGCACAGGGTGCCACCTTTTCCACCATGAGACCAGAAGGACTATTGAGATTTTCAGTGTAATAAAACTTCCTGAGGGTTTTCTTCAAGAGCAAGCAGTCTGCCAGACCTCATGCTCAAAGACACACATTCATAGAGGGCCTTCACACCTAAAATGGGCACCTATATCCTTCTTTCAGGCAAAAAAAAAGAAAGATATTTCTGAGTCTTGGCAAGACTGAGGCGTAAAGAAGCTCCTGTCTTGGCTACTCACTTGGTGCTTGTAGCATTTCTGACCAGTAAGTCAAGTATTCAAGTGGGTGGTCAAGAGTTTAACTACCTACAGGAGGGACCCAGGGTGGAAATGGTGGCCTGAGGCTGTAGGCTTCTTGGAGCATCCCCCCTGTCTTGATGGGGGATACAGGAGGAATGTGTCTGCAAACTGCCAGGTCTGCTTTGGCCTAATTAAATATTTATTGTGATAAAATGCCACAAACATGAGGGAGTTCCAGTGATTGCTTCACCCCAGATGACAAACTGACTCCTGCTCTTTCTGTTGGGCTCCCACAGTGCATTTCCTTCCTCCCTTCAGACTCACCTGCTCACCTTGGTCAGCCTCTTGTTCCTTTTAATGACCAGGGAAAGGGTGAATTGGGCTCTTTTATCTCATGGCTGCTTTGCCTCAGTGCATCAATCCCCCCAGATACTATCTTTTTTTCTCATATGGGGGCCTGATTATCACATGCCACGCTCTGCTCTGTGGACTCTCTTGAGTTGAGGTCTTCTCCAGGTGGGTAAGCAACCAGGCTGGACCTAGAGCCCTTCTCTTGCTTCTGCACATTGGCTCAGGCTGGGTTTTTGTGGCAGAAAATTTGTCATTCCCAACACTCTCAGACATGAGCAACTCAGCCATGGTGCTGCCAGCAAACACAGCCTCATCAGGAGCTTTGATGATAATACCAGCTCTGCTATTGCCAAGTCTTTTCCAGCCCCGTGGCTGCCCTCTCAGGAACTGACCTCATCATTTCTTGATTTTGAGCTCAAAATGTGGGGAACGGGGAAGTTGTGTACAGTGGCAGCCTGGTGAGCACATCCTGTGTGAAGCCTCTCACCAGCCTGTCCCTGCATGCCTGAACCAATGCTCCTTGTCAGGGACCATGAGATTCCCTGGTAGTCTCAGCAGACACAGGTTTTAGCCAAAATAAGGGTCAACTCTTAACAGGTACCTGGAAATAGAAATGGAAGCACTGAGAGTCAGGCTCCTGGAGACATTTCTCTTTTGAGATGAACATGCATTATTTTGTGGAAGGCAGGAAACTGGTTGTATCATCTATCTTCCAGTCCAGTTTAATACCCATCCCACAGACTGACCAGTCCTTTCTGATTCAGGGAAGATGCTAAAAACCCTGCTGTTATGGAATAACCTACTCAGAGAGAAAGTTTTCTACAAAACCCTTGTTTTGCTTTCTTCTCCTTCCCCCACCCCTCCAAGCAAGGGATTTTATACCCCTGATGAACTGCTAGGGCTTCTTTAACTCCATGCTTTTATTGCTCTATTGAAGTGTCCAGCCCTGCCTTGAACACGTGGCTTGTAGAGATGTATCAGAATAGTGACCTGCATGGACAAATTGTGCATTCTGTCAATCCCAGGGCCTCAGAAATCCTTCAGTGAGATGATTTTTAGTGGCTTTAGTTTCCCAGCTGATTATTTAGCCATCTTCACCAGAAAGTTGTCTCAGTGAAATGAGAACTCGCCCACATTCAGGGTAAACTCGTGGTTTGTTGTTGGTTTGGTTTTTTTTTAGGTTTGGAAAATGTCAGGTTGTCTGTAGTGGAGGATGTGTGTGTGTGTTTTATTTTGTCTGTGTGGCATCCCTGCATATGTCTTGGATTGGTTCAGAAGCTGAAATAGCAAAACAAGCTTTTCTTTACTCCAAAATGGAAGTGAAATGATCAAACCTCTCTGACAAAAGCTGTATGTAATGCTGTGTTTTTTAATAATTATTTAGTAGATAGCAATAACAGTAATTATTATTATCATGACTCTTTATGCTATTGCCTTCCCCATCACTCCTGAGTCTTTCTGTGTTTGTGAAACGTTGTTTTCCACCCATTGAGGATGTTTTAAGTCCTGCTGAAATCTGCTTACAGCCCATGGTGATCCAAGGAGAGTGGTTTGCACAGTGCACTGGCACAGCAGGAACCCAGATCCATGCACAGAGGTGATACTGGGGCTGCTGTGGCACCAGGACACCAGGCTTGCTACCAGGGAGCATCCTTATGTTCTTTAGGTGAACTTCTCCAATCACAGGAATGCTCTTGTCTTTGGTCTAGGTATGCTAGGATTCAGGAATGCAGTGTGACTGGCAGACTCTAGCAGGGGGAACCTGAGACCTAAGGTGAAACAGAGGGCAGCTTCAGAGGAAATCCTGCAGGAAAGAAGGTTGTGGGTAAGTAAAGGAGGAGACCTGCATAAACCCATGTTCTTTTGCATATTTCAGCTATTAGAAGATGTGGAAATGCAGGGTGGAAATAATTTTAGGGCACTGGTTTTGTTGTAACTGCACAGCTATGTGAATTAAGAAACAAACAAACAAGCAAAAATCCAAATAAAACATTTTCAGGGTCTGTATTTTTGGATGGGACTTTGCTGTGCTTTTTAGTGGATTTTTTCCCCCCAGAATTTGGCACAGCTAGCGTGAGAGAAACTAAGATGACACATATGTTTTATAATAGTAGTGCACATTGTGAGTCGAAAATCAGTTTATCAATGTCTCTTCTTTCTCTTTTTTTCATTTTCTCTATTTTCTGTTGTTCTTCATGAAAGTTCTGTAGCCTCAGCTGAGGAACTGGATGTCATTTTGTTGAGGGAATAGCAATGACAATTTGTTTGGATGGGACTGACAGTCTTGCAGTTCTGATGTCCAGGAGAAAATGACAGCCAGATTGGATTATTTCTTTTTTCCTGCACATCATTTCTCAAATTCTGGCCTTGACCATAAGAGCATTCATTTAGAAGAAAATTCACTTTCAGAGAGTAATTGCCACAGCTAAGCCTAATTACAAGGAGCAGAATGCCTAGCACAGTGCATGGCACATTTGGATGTGACTGAGACTCTGTGAAGAACAATAGCTTCAGCTCCCCTGGAGGTGTTGGCTGCTGCAGATGTGGTGACTGGATCTATCATGGGGTAGAAGAGCTACATGCATTCAGATCTTCAAACATCCCATGGCTAAAAGGTTCACA
Source organism: Chaetura pelagica (assembly GCF_000747805.2). Classification (NCBI taxonomy): domain Eukaryota; kingdom Metazoa; phylum Chordata; class Aves; order Apodiformes; family Apodidae; genus Chaetura; species Chaetura pelagica. The sequence continues at coordinate 1,621,502 of NW_009970714.1, read as the reverse complement.
CTATCCTATATTTCTAGGCTGGACAAGATCCTTGCAGCCCACAACTGCAAGGGGAAGGTCTAGCACTGCAGATGTGGGGAGGCTGTCTCACATGTAGGTCTTGCATTAGCATCTTAGAAGTGGGCATTGTCCCAGTAAATCCAATATCTTTCCATGAGGCATAAACCCAGGAGTGGACCACTCTGGCTTGGCATGTCAGCAAGCTCTGGGATGTGATGAAAAAGGAGACATCACTGGTTTATGTTGTTGGCTGATGCTCTCTTGGTGCAATTCTACTGACTTCCATGAAGCCAGGCTGAATTACATCTACTGAAACCAAATCCATGTAATTTTTCCCTCTTGCTTCTTATCTTCGGGGTTGATGTATAATGTCTGGAAGCAAACAGTTAGAATAAGATGCATTTGTTAGATTGTGCCTTTTCATTATCCAGACAGAAGGAAGAGGCAGTTGACAAAGTTTCAGCAGACGGTGCAGAGTTGTTTATGTTAAACAAAACGAGACTGTGCAGCATTCGGGTGTATAAACAGCATGACAGCAATAAGCATAAGACATAAGATTGGAAGCAGATTTCACTTTCAGGCCTTGGGGAGCAGATGGATCTGAGATCATTGTGCATTTGTGTACAACTGGAAGACCTATAGAAACTCATTTATTCCCCAAGTCGATGTGTTTTACAAGAGTCAAATGTAGCAGGGCTGGAAATGGATGCAGCTCCATTGAACATAATGGGCTGGACCCAAGCACCTAGATCTGTCTCTTAAACTCCTTCAGCAACACTAAAAGGATGCAGAGCTGCTTTAGTCTTGCAATCAGAGGTTGCCTCATCATCTTAATATTCAGGTGGCATAAAGATGAGGCAGCCCCTATTTGCATCTCCTCTGTGTGAAGGCTGGAAGGAGCTGAGTGTGAGAGGAGTTGCGGCTGATGGAGGTTAGTCTTGCTGAACTTCCACAGAAGCTCCCCATGTTTCCTCCCCATATCTTATATATATGATATATAGCTATATAAGAAGGCTTAAACTTTTCTCTTGATTGCTCTTTTGTCACCCCCTCTACTTGCAACCTCCCATCACAGATCTTACAGCAGGGTGAGCACAGCTGGGAGGGGAGTTGTAGCTTAGTCAATGGAGTTGCATCTGTTTGCACCTGTGTGGCTCAGGACTGATGGTGTGAGACAGGAGAAACCAAGTCCACTCCCTCACAATGGTGGAGGCTAAGCCATCATTTCTCAGTTTCAGAGGGCCACTTGGATTGTTTCAAAGGCCACACTAATTTCATACTTCTGGAGGTAGGACCACACGGATTGTCTATTATTTATGGCCCTGATTCCCTGGCAGATCCATGTCATTGAAGTGAAGGACATAATGAGGGATTTCAGTCCCAAGCAGAGACTATCCAAGCAGGTGGGAAAGTGACAGGCCAGCGTCCAGCCTTCAGAGCACAGACCAAAGCAAAGCAATTTTAAATAGCAACAATGGCCCCAGTGCCCTGGCAGAATGGAGAGATGTAGATCAGTAAAGGGAAGAAAGGGTAAAAAATAGTAACACAGAAAGTGTGTGCCTGTGAGAATCCTTTTCAGGATGCATTAATGGGATGCAGTGAATAGGAAGAAGAGACCCTGGAGTGTGTTTAAAGCTGATTCCTGGTATGATATGAACCACTGTAAATGAAGCACTGTACAAAAGAAATAATAAAAATATATCACTGTAGTCAGTCTCACTGGCTGTGTCAGTGTTTAACTGCATCAGAGCTCATCATTAACTAAGAGGCAGAATAATAAACGAGACAGCAAGCGGGAGGAAGAGCATAAGGACCATGACAGGGCCCCAGCGAGGTTCCATCCACCGCAGCTCCGAGAAATGGGGGCCCAGGAGGGAGAGAAATCCCTCCTGCCGCGCAGAGCTCGGCAGAGGCACCTCCAGCAGCAGCGTGGGTACGTGCTCACCTCCTCCGTCCCCAGCACCCGCAACAACCCGTCTGCAGCAGCCCCTCGCCTCCGAGTCAGGAGTTTTAATAAATGCTCGTCATGCAGGAGCCGTGCATGGATGTGAGAGGGGCTGGGGACGGGTATTTTTAGCCACGAAAACTCCCACCAGCCGCTGTTTGAACATGGGCTGTGTGATCTTCAAGGGAAGGAGAAAAATGTGCTGGTTTCCTCTACAATCGGGTCTTTCTCTGCAAACCGGGCGGTTGATCCGAGAAGAGTTTTGGAAAACGTGGTGGTCAGTAATATCAGGGTGATGTTGATTTCAGGATGGGCCTGTTCCAGGAGGAGTGCTTGGCACTTTCTGGGGATAAAATAATCTCTAGAAGCCTCAGGCTGGATTGCCCCTACTCCAGCAGTTGGAAACCTAAATCTGTATGAAGAAATGTCCAATGGATGATTGTGGATCATTTGTGCAACCCTTAGGAGAAAAGCGGTTGAAATCCTGCCTCTGCCAACACCAGTGGCAGATGTGGCACTGACTTCAGGGGGGTAAGGACTTCCCTGGGCTGCCTGACTCTGTCCTCTTGGCTGACTGTGGTCTCCAGATAGGATCTGAAGCTATGCCAGGTCTCCAGCAGCATACCCAGCCTCTCAGTGTAACAACTCAGGCCAGTCAGATTTATCTGCCCTTTGTGTCCTGGGTGTTTTCCTTTTCAGTGCTTAATACCTTGTCTGATGTAAGCTTTTGTCATGCTGAAGGAAGCAACTTTATTGAATTTGGCGTTATGTCTGTATTGACTGGACAGACCATATCAATTCAGAATGGGCTATTACCATCTCCTTTGCTAGTTTTCCAGAGCTTGAATATCCTCAGTGTCAATAACTGGTCATCAGTACATGTCCATGCTACTATCTGCTTTCTTCCCTTCCTTTTTTAACATGGGAGAATAAACACATATTCGTGTGACTCTAAGTTGAAGGCCACATTCTGCTTGCACAGAAGTCAGTGAGAGGGTGCACTGCAGCCACCACAAGCTGGACTTCTGGTCCACAGGGGTGGGCTTTGGTTGCCCAGTGGCTTCTGCCATGTTGCTGCTGCCTTTGGTTCAGCCGTGTCACTGCCAGG
>NW_009970714.1:1581675-1618122 GCF_000747805.2 Chaetura pelagica | reverse complement strand
AGCAGTGTCACTGCAAGGGGAACTCAAGCTGCATTTGGGGTTCCTGGTCTCTGACTCTTTGAGGCAGCTGGGAGGGAAAACAGAAGGGTCCACAGTGGTCAATAATTTCAGGGTGATGTTAATTTTAGGATGAAGAAATACATCCTACAGCTCTCTGAGCCTCTTCAGTGAGCCCAGTAGAACAGAGGGACAGAGAGTGGGAGGAAGGTTATGGGAAGGAAAGGGAAGACCATAAAGGACAGAAGGAAACTCTGTGAAAACATGACATATAGGTTTAACCTGAATACCCACCTGCTGCCCTGGCCTCTCATGGCCTCGGGGGATTTATTGCCATAGATAAAGGGAAGCTGTGCATGACAAGAGATTTTTAAAATGACCAATGGAGAAAGCCTTCCCAGTGCCCTCAGCCTGACCTGCCATCCCCCCGCCTGGGTGGCTCATGATACCCTACACTGCTGCACGTCCCACCACAACACCTGCATTCCTCCAGCTGCAGACAGAGCCCCGGGCTGGAGAGGCAGGTTTTAAGTCAGCTTATCAAAGCTATTGACTGTCATCTGTGAGTGTGGTAGAGTGGCATTTCATCCCAGTGCTTGAGGGCTGCATGGATCTCCTGGCTGACCAGCATTTCCAGCTCTAAGCCTTCCCAAGTCCAGCCAAATAAAAAGGATAGGATGGAATTGGTTCTGCCTCATTTCTACTGGGGAGGCACTTAATGACAAGTGCAAATACAGAAGTTGCTCTGACTCCCGGATGGATAAACTTTGGAATCTAAAGGATGTCTGAGGACAAATTTTCAGAGGTTGACACGTACATACTGACTGTAAAATTACTTCATGGAGCCTAGCTGTGCATGTTAAATCCATATTTGCCTGTGCAAACAAGGTGCTTATGCATGCAGTTAGATGTTTTGCAGACACGAAGGTGAAGGCAAGTTCAACTCTGGCTTTCTCCATCTTTACAACTGTACTTAGCAGTACTCTCCCTCCCCTGGCCAGGAACTCTTCCCTGGGACCTGTGTTTGTGAGGAACAACTCATGCCATGGCCCCAGATGGAAAGGCTTTAAGCTCATAGCTTAGTTTCAAAAAGACCGTTTTAATTGGGATGGTTCCCAAAGCAAGGAATAATCAGTCCTGAGTTTTAAAATTACCCCAGAGGGAAGTCTCTATGGCTCACAGTGGGAAGGGGCCTGCAGCACAGATTCTGCCTCCTCATTTGATGCTGTAGCTTCAGCTCCTGATGAAGGCAGGTAAAAGCTCAGGATGGCTCTTAGAAAATGTCAAATTTGCCCTCACTTCTACTCCAGGACAAAGCTCAGGGCTGGTGTCTATCCTGTGAGATGATACTTGGACCCATGAGCTGTGACAATACTCGAGATTCTTCCAGCTGCAGTAAATGGTTTAAGTTCAGAACCTCCACGCTGATTAAAGAGAGCTGAGCTTGGGTTTCCTTTGTCCAGCCTGCATGGATGGGGTTTTGGGTCTATGCTTTTCCCCTGCCAGAGCCCTCTGGAGCAGAGCTTAGGTGCAGGACTGCATGCAAACCAGACCAGTGCTGAGCAAAACTGCACTGGAGGGTGAGCTCAGAGGTAGTGGAGATGCCATGCATGGGGGAACAGCGTTATATCAGTACTGGGTGCTGCAGAATATTGTCCCCATTTTAGCACAAGAAATCTGCCTGTTCTTTCTGTGGATGGGGAATTACGCTGCAAAAGTAGCTGGTCGTAGCTCTGTGTCTAGAGGCAAAGAGAAACTGTGCTGTTCTTAGGAAGATAAAAAAGGCCTAAACATCCACAGGCTTTGAAAATGATTCCCTGAGTAGAGCGTGCTCCTAATCCTGCCTCTCCCATGACATTCCTGCCTCCCCAAAGATCTTTGTCTCCTGCTTGGCTATCCGATGCAGCTCAGTGAGAAAACTCATGTTAGTTAATAATAGCAGCTCAGGGATAGAGATTACAACCAGGGCAACGTAAATAAGACATTTATTTTCAACAAATGGGATGGGGTGTCTGATCTGCCACGTTCGCATTTGGCATCTGTGGAAATTTAAAGCCTGATATTTGGTGTCCGGCGCGTCCATAACAATGTGGATTCATCACAGCCCTTATTATAGCTCTTGGGCAGCTCACATGGGGAAGCTTGAGGCTTATTTATAGGCAATATTTATAAACAGACCCACAATCTTCCCAGGAAAAGGGCTTTCAAAGCAAGACGTGTTATGGTAGTTACTTCGAGAGCCATCCCGGGGAAAGTCACCGCATGAATCCTTTCCCCAGCCTGGGCAGGGACTGTGCAGCACTGCTCCCCTGCAGCAGGCCGGTGCCAGCCTCCCCATCCTGCCCCTAAACCAGCATGCAACTCCTGCTTGGATACCCAAACGTTTTGCCTTTTTTGCAGGGGGAAAAGTGATGTCTGAAAATAGTGATTTCCCGGTGCCACTGAGGGCGTGTGACAGGCGCGCAGTTGTATCTCAATAGGCCACCCCAGTGTTCAGCTGCAATCATGTGCCTTAATCACCTGACTCTATAAATGAGTTTCCCTTGACAAGATTCGATCCCTTTGGGCCCCTTGACTAATTACCTGCTATTGTGAGAGGCCCTGCTTGTTGGGAAAAGCAAGGCTTGTCCCCCAGCTATGGCAAAATAGAGAAATAAACACAAAAGTCTGGAGATCAGAGGGTGCTCATTTATTCTCCATATTTAGTGCTACATAAAGGGCTGTTAATTATGTTCCTTTTTCATGGCAAAAGTAGTTTTTGCAAACAGTTTTGCTTGTTTGTTCTTTTTTAAACAAAGGTACCTGTTCTTTTGTCTAATTACTCAGTAGCATGCAGCAGCCTTGCAAGGAGGAGCTGGCAAGAAACCATGTCACCTAGCTCTGTCCAACTTGGGTTTCTTTGTGCCCTGGGAAGCAGAGGGCAGAGCTCCATGTCCTTTGTAGGTCCCCTGGATCAGAGCTGCAAAATTACTATGAACATAGAGGAGCTGCCTGGCAACTTTCCTGTGTCTATACGGAAGTAAGGGCTGGCTGGAGAGCACAAGGCAGGTAGGAATCAGGCCAAAAAATGATGCAATGCTTTTAGTGTCCACTCCTCACTGTGCATGCTCATAGGCATAATTTTCCATGCACATGGGTGGCAACAATGTACATTTGAGAAAGGAGCTGAGTTGCCCAAGAAGAGAGCTGGCATCTCTTCAGAAGGAGCCATCAAGAGCACATGGAGACTTGTAGTTTATTTTGTCAGACTTGCCCTGTTCATTTCTGGGCATGTGAATCTGAAAGTGGAAGGGGACAGAGTGTATGTATGACTCTTTGATCCTGCAGAGTGGTGGAGAGGGCATTGAGATGCCAGTGCTTTGCCTGCAGAGTACTTGGGTGCTGGGTGATTTACAGTCTCCTGCCAGAGTAGAGCTGCCTATAAACTTTACCAGGCCAGGATCAACACCTCTTCTTCTTTCTTTTTAATTTTTGTTTTCTGAATATGCAGAAAACATCCCCAAATTGTCCTAAATTAGTCTCATCTGACGTGCTGTCTCACACCTCTTTGGTGTCAAATTCTTTTTTAGGTACCGCTAGAAATCACTAAGATGAAAAAGAGGGAGCTGTCTGACCTGTGCCTTTTCTTAGAGCATCACACGATTGTGTCTCACAAGCTGGTATAAACCAGCTCCACTGGTGCCAGTCGCCCTGTGCCAGCCTAGTCCTGCCCTGGGATGAACAGAAGGTCTTCTTCTGCCCTTCTTGGGGAGAAGAGGCCTCTTTGGTATTTCCTGGTAGGAATGTTCTATTTATAACTGATAATCCCCCGAGAAAATGATCAAGACCAACAGAAGGTCATTTTCTATTCTTACATTTTTTTGGCTACTTTAAGCTCCACCTAGGATAAGGAAGCTGGTACAGGCTTAGGTAGCAGGGCTGAAATCCAGCTGAAATGGGGCCTCAGGAACATGTAGTGGTGCCTTGATCCAAGGTTTCAGTCCTGGCTCACTTTGTGCAGTGAAAACCCAGGAGAAAGATGCATCTTCAGAGGATCTTTTTGAAGGCACACACAGTGGATCTGTGCTTTAAAAAATACAGTTTCTTCTTCACTTCTGTTATAATTTGATCTTAATGAGAGTTTTCCAAAGAAATTATCACTCAGGAAACACCCATCTTCCAAAAGGAACTTGTTCCCAGAAACAAACGTATCTCAGTGAGACTTTTGAAGGGTGTGTTTCCTAAGGTAAAGATGCTAGGAAATAAGAAAGGGACATGTGGATAACTGACTCCTGCCAACTAAGAACAAACGTGTAAGAAACTTGGCTTAGACCTGCAAAGATTACATTCAAGCTCCTGTTGTGGGTTGTGAGGTATCACAAGCCCAGCATTCTGACCTCTGGCTTTTTCAGTAGCTGGATGAAGAAGAGCAAGTCAGTCAGCATTTCTTTGGTTTGTCTGACTTTTAAACAACCCCCATCATTCAATTCAGACAGTTCTTTCCCAAGTTAAATGTTTATATTTTCATCAGCCTACTTCCCCTGAGCAAGAGGCTTTCACTGTGTTCATCAGCAAATTGCACTTCATAAGACTCATACCTTGACCAACTTGCTACAGCTCTGATTCCAAACAATCTTGATTAGCCCCACTCTGGGAGAGAGATTTATCCTACACAAATACTGCTGCGTATCTTGGCAAGACCAGTTTGCAACCAGCCTTGACCCATGGTGTCCAATGAAGCACTGCACACCTGGTCCAAACTATGGGGCAGAGTTGTCTTCCCCTGGTGCCTGATCTGCAGGTTCATTTCCAAGTGCCACAGCAACCTGTGTGTTTTCAGAGCAGAGGTTGTGCACCAGCAGTGAGGGCAGGATCCTCCTTATTCCACATAGCAGAGACCTTCCCTGCCCTTGACTTCTGCCTCCCTGCAGCTGGGGTGAATGGTACCAACATCTCTCTCTTTGGAGCCTTTTTGACTAACTTCAAGATCTCTTTCTGTGTATGTTTAATTTCTTGCTGCTCAAATTAATTTTCCCCACTTGTAATTTTTTCTACCAACTTTAATGAAGCTTTCCCAAGACTCCTTATCTTGATGACCTTTCCAAGAAGAAGTACAAGTCAGCTTGTTTCCCCAGGCAGTTTTTCCTAATTTCTTACAGCAATGTTGAAAACATGCACCCACCTCCCTCTAATTTTCTCTGGAAATGATAACTCCTCTCCTACCTCTAGAAAGAGTAATCAATATCAGAAGGAAAACCAGCCTTTTTTTGGCTGCTTGCTGGGGGAGCACTTTGTCGTGTTTAAGGAAATTCTAGAGAGGGTCTGTTGGACAAAAACCAGAGGGAATTACCAGCTCTCATGAACTTATCAACAACTCACATGTTTATTGTTTTCCTTATGCTGATGCCTTCAGAGTCTGCATCAGCCACTAGCATCCCCAGCAGGGTTGCTTCTCACCTGACTGCTGAGATTCCTGTAGAGGACCATCATGTGTCTTTTTTTTTTTTGCACTATGATGTAATTATGCTTTTTGTAGCCAGAGAAAGTAAAAGGGATTTGGAATGACCAGCTGAGGCATCAGCTGAAGCTCAGCTCTTCAGACACATTCTTATGTTGAAATCAGCCTTCAAGAGCCAGCCTAAACGACTAAATGACAACAAGGGTCACCCAGGACATCTGTGGCAGTGACAAGTGAACTCTGGTCTCTGGGTCCCACACTAGTGCCCTAAACAGAAGATTATGGGTAGTCTGCTATGTAGGAATTAGAGAGAGGTAAGGATTTCCGAGAAGAAAACCTCATTTCAAACCTCTTTAAAGGCTGTGAAGCCAAGTCTGGCATGTGCAATAGGACTAATATAAGGAGGGCAAAAATAACAGTAACCTTAAATGCAGGTTGGTCCTCAATCAGAGCAGCTTTTTTCCCATTTCCCCCTTTCTGTTTCCACTTCCATACTGAGGGCATTTAAAGAACAACAAAGACTCAAAGACTATTCAGTGTCTGGATTTCTGGCACCTCTTGAGCTACTGCAGAGGAGCAACATCTCTGTATTCAGATGACTCTCTGACTCTGTCATAGCCCTGATAAAACATCGTTAAAAATAAGTTATTTCTAATCACATATTCCAGTGCAGTGGAGATTCCTGTGTACACTAATTTGCTTTGAGGCTTGCATCATCCTGAAGGAAGTGTAGCCAGAGAGATTTAAAACAAGAGTGGTCTGTCTCCAGGCTGAGCAGTGACACTTGGCAGCAATGCCACTCTGTGTATTGCTGTTTTAACACACTGGTCCCCTCCCTGTGATGTCACACTGGAAAAATGGTATTTTTTTCTCTCCTGATCTGTGAAAGATACTGGATGAGCCACCAGTGTCCTTGAATGAGGTTATTAGTTCATTTGGGACCTTGTACTGTGAGAATTACCAGGATTTCAGAGGGTTGTTCAGGAAGCAAAATGTTGAAATAGAACCTCTTGTTATTGAAACAAAAGCCATTGAAAACTGCTGATAAATTGGTTATAAGGCTGAAGTATTTATCCCTTTTACTGTCCCAGAGTCATACTAGGTAAGGTCATAAGTTAAGAAGTGGATTGAGAAGCTTTAATGCCTGGGAGGAGGGAAGGCTTTTGTTGCTCACTTCCAGTATTGACACAGTGGAAATAATCTGAAGGCACATATTTTCTATCTCAAAATCTGGCATACACCCCTTGCTCTCTGGAGAGAACATCTCTGGGTGTTGGCTTTGTGATGGCAGAGCTGGTGAAAGGACAGGGTATGTTCTGGGTATCTGCAGAAGAGCAGATAGCTGGACAGTCAGCCCTAGTAATGTTCTCCAAAATAATAATAAAAAAGGATAAGCACTACTGGTAAGTTTTTGTTGAAGGTCCTGAGAGAAGTTGTGCTGAAGGTTTGGAGTCTTCCTCTGGAAGGCACCAAAATGCCAAGGGAGGAACATCTAGCTCTTTCTTCCATCCATTTATAACAGCTTCTTTATGGATGCTTCTCCTAGGTGAAGTGTGAACACACCAGCTCTACTGTAGGAAATGTGAACTGTGGTTGCATGTGGTCTGCAGCCAAACAGAGAGCTGATTTTTCTTTTCTGGTGGCGTGAGTGACTGGAGTGGATGACAATAAGATATTTTTTTTATTATTTTGAGATCACAACTGTTGAAAATACTGCTTGTCAGAGTTCAAGGAGACAACACTCCTAGTCATGTGTTTTAGTTTTAGGTGGCCCTGCAAGGAGCAGGGATTTAGACTCCATCATCCTTATGGATCCCTTCCAGCTCAAAATGTTCTGTGATTGTCTAAATAAAAAAAATAAAATAAAAAATTCATTGATAAAACCAAATATTGGTCCAAAATGGGAAAAAAAAGAAAGAAGTATCTTGGCTTTTATAACTTCTTGACAAATCCACCATAAAATCATGGAGATTTATGGTGAAACCTAATAGGCCCTGGATAAAGAAAGAAGAAACTCTGCTTGATAAATGTTTCCCTGTTTTAGGACTCATACATGGAAAGTACTTGTTATGGTACATTCCTGATGTTAGTAGTTATGTTATAGGGATATGGAGTGGATATGGGTGGTTAAAATGCTCCTAAGCTTTGCATTGCATAACCTCTCCCTCTGTTTCTCTCCCTTAGAAGAAAGGGAACTTCTAGAAACTGGCCAGAAAACAGGGACAAGCTGTCCTGTGAAGGACTAGCCCCCTTGTGTTCCCTGGTACCTCCCTGCTTGCTGTCTTAGCTATGATAAAGCAATTCCAAGCAATCTCTGCTGAAATGTAAGGCTGTTACAATGTTTTATGCCTCCCCTCCCACCCCACATAGTGATTATTAATTAAATTGCATAACAATTCTACCAGGTATTTAAATGTGCATGGATTATCTTCATAGTTCATTATCTGTTCCTGCAGAGATCAAAAGGCATGGATGGCTCTGACTCTGAGGAATATCTCAGTTAAAAAATATATAATCTTTTTGATGCCCTGAGCTGCTAACTACCTACCTGCAATCAGGGCTACATCTGCCCACTCCAGCAGCTGGGGCAGCTTCTGCCTCTGCAGCTCAGCCTCGTTTGGGACCTGCCTGGTGAATTTGTGCTCAGGTCCAATGGCCTTCAGTGGGATAACTGATCAATTTAAAGCAGAAAGTATTTAATCTGCTTTAGATAGGCTCTTGATGGCAAAGGGTAGGGATGCTTAAGTTGAAAGTTGGCAATTGCAAGTTTATTTTATGTTTATTGGAGGAATTCCTCCAGGATGACTTTTACATTTTCTTTGATTGAGAAAAGCATCCTTTTCTAGAGGGAAGTTCTTCTGACCTCCCTCAGATGCTGATTTTAGGATGAGATCACTTCCCATCTTGCCATAGGCTGTAAAGGAGGCTGAAGGTGAATATGGCTCTGTTAGACTTTTGGATACTTAAATAAGGGCAGATAGGATGAACCCTCCTGTTTCTCTCCATGAGCACTGGGTCACAGGACTCCTATGCTCTCAGACAGAGGTGAAAGGTGAGCTCTTGGCCTGTGCCTGCCTCCTTGGCAGTTTTCTTTGTTGAGCTTAAGCTCTGGAGTCTCTGTACATGAGCCACCAGACCTTCAGAACTGTGGATGAGTTTGCAAGGTGGGTGGTATTGGAGGGGAAACCCTTCCCTATCTATTTATTTGGAGATGGAGCTCTTTGGTGTAACTTTGTTGGATGACAATAACATGGAATTGATGAGGGTGCCTTTACAGAGTGAACCTTTAGAGCAGCTCTCCACAAGAGTCTGGCTGAGCTGGGAATACAGTCTGGGAGGCTTCAGGCTCTCTTCTCCTTTGTAATGTACTCTTCAAGCAAAGGGATTGTGCTCTTCACCTGCAGGAGTGAGAGGAGCCAAGGGGGTGGCAGGAGCTCAGCATGCTAACAAGTCTCATGCCTTTGTTACTGAGGGAATGAAATCTCTTTGCACCTATTATTCCTTTCTGTGCCCATTTGTAAGTGTTTCCACAATGCAAGTAGTGTTGTTCAGAGTTTTCTGCATCTAACTTGTTTTTTACATCTCTGGTATGCTATGAGCTGGAGCATATTAACCCCTAGGTGCTTAGGTTTTTAAACATATAAGAGGTGGCTAGAGGGAGGGAGAGGGAAAAGATATACCTAATCCTGCTTAAAAAAAGAGTCAGAAGGTGAAATAGCAGAATAATCACTCTTTAACACAATTTGCTGTCACCTTCACTGCAAGGTCCCTTTACTCTGATACCCAAAATTAAGAGACAAACTCAGCTCAGCTGCTGCAATTCAAAAAAACTTACACAAAACACACACACAAATAAATTGATGCTTAGCAGTTCCCTAGGGTGCAACTGTTGGAAGCACAAACCATTTTTAAACTGATACCAGATAAGAACTTTTATTTTCAATCATATTTACTGTAAATTAGAAATTACTCAGTAAAATGCAATCTGTTAGGCAAAATGCATCCTGTCACTTCCAATTAACCAGCTAAAAGGTTGTTAATGAATAAATATTGACTATTAGAGGAAGTGCTTCTTAACCAGCTGCAGATGCATGTGTATGATATTTGACAAATGATCAATACAGAGCTGGTATGTGCCTGCTAACCTGCAGGTAACTGTTCAAAATGCCTTGGCACAGCATTAAATGACAAGTTGCACAGTGACCCAGCTGTAGGGGTAGAATAAAAGAGAAGCCAAGATGTTGCAAAGCTGCCTTGATGTGGATGCGTCCAACTCTACTACTGTTTCTAAACCTGAGCACCCAAGGGAGCTCTCCTGAGGGAGAGATCAGCCATTCAAACATTCCTGCAGCTTTCCCTTAATTTTTGAAAACCTTGAACACTAATGAGAGCTGAGACAGATCAGCCCCTTTCCAAGTCAGACCTTTTGTTAGATACCAAAAAAATTAATGTAGATGCTGTACAGATTGACTCTTTAGGAGTGTATCTGACAACTGTGCCTGGAAAAATACGCCCTGATGACACTCCAGGTCTGTGCTGGCTGATGTGTAGGGTGACTCTGGGTTCTTCACTAATCCAGAAAACTGAATCCATGAGCCAAATGCTGTTGTGGGGTATATCATGTCTCCAAATCCAGAAGAACTAGCTGGGCTGTAACATCTCATAGAATCATCCTGGTTGGAAGGGACCTGGAAGATCATCAGTCCAAGCATAACCTAAATCCCCCTACCATAACCTGATCTACCCGTTCAGTGCTTAAATCATGTCACTAAGCACTGACATCTGTGAGTAAGGGACAGTCAAGCAGACAGGAGCATCCCATGGTGAAGGAGAGTGATCAGCATTCAGACCCTGGCCCCAGGAGGCACTTTTGGGTCTTGTCATATGGTTGCACTAGCTCTCATTTGTTTGTGAGAGATGTTAGTGGGACTGTTTAGCTGAGGGATGTGGGTGGAAGAATGCCTAGTAAGTCAGGAGCATCTGGATTGTAAGTATGAAGTTAGTTTAGCTTCAAGTGGCTTGTTAGTAATGACTGATGTGACATGCCATGAGAAGCACTCAAGAGCATGAACTACAAACCACTGCTTCATTTCACAGGACTTCTTCCATAGGACTAAAGCTGTGCCTGCCTCAGGACACTGTTAGGCTCATGTCTTGGGGAAAGGTGGGGATGGGGGAAAGGTTTCCATGACATGAGAGGTTATTGGAGCTTCTTGGCATGACCAGGGCTGTCAAGTGCATCCTGTTACAGTCTTGCTTTCTCTTCTGTGTCCTGTACATGAAAATAAAGGTTGCTTTGTTCCATGCTTCCACACTTCCACTTGTTCCTAGGATAAAAAAAGTATCATTCAACCCATTCTTAAACCAGAGAGATTGTGTGTGAAGCATGACAGATGCCAATGGTCGTTGACTGAGAGTTTAAACAGTTGAATATTTTTATCCATGTTGGTGTTTCAAGTGTTTTTCTTGCTTGAACAGAATCACAATTGTCTCTGGCTCCCTGATCTGAAGATGATGAAGGTTACGAAGTTCATAGATGGTTTGCTGCTTTGGCATCTAAATGGAAATGAGTCCATCAGCTGGGACTCCTCTAAAGATCACCATTTGAACTAAGCCAGCTGCCGTGGAGTTTAAAAGGGGCCTTGAGGAGAGATATTTATTAACCCTGTCATAGTTGGGCAGAGAAGTCTTTATTCTAAATATCCTGCTGATTACTCTGATGTGGTGGGTTGGATTTGTTGTATTATGTGAGGGCTCAAAAATTGTCACAGTTGCCCTCATGGTACTTGTAACCCTGTATTAACAAAGGACTGTGCCCTTTTACCATTTCAGACATATTTGCCCCTTTTATTCCTGCCTGTCCAATTTGCCTCGTTTATTTGTGCCTTTGACCAACACAGACCTGACATGGGAAGGGCAATTCAATATTTGGACTGTCTTTGGGGTCTGCCTGACATCCAAGGGCGTGTTAGTGAGGTGCTGTGCCCATTCTAACAAGCCCCATTTCTCAGCAGGACTCTCACAATGGTCCAGCTATGGCTTCTGGCTCTGAGCTGGCTCCTTCAGTGCTCACTGGAGGACTTTTGATATATATCCCAGATCATGTTGAAGGCAGGACATTGGAGAATTCTTGCATAAGAAGCATGTTAGGGTATAACTCTGATTTTGATATGACAGGAATTCAGCAAATAGGTGAGTAATTGGAGGCTCTTTGTGAAAATTATGGTAGAGTTTTGTTGTTCACTGAAAGGAGAACACATGGATAGATTAGATTTGTACCCAAAGTCAAGTGCAAGGGACCCTGCCTTCCATGTAAGCTTATCACTACATTTTTCTCCAGCTCTAATACACAGCAAGAGCTTGTGTGTGGTGATGCTCTCTCTCTGCAAATGCTTTAATTTCTGTGCCTGAGGTGCACTTGGATTCCTCTGATGTTCTCGTTTGGCTGATAAGTAATGCAGCACAAATTATGGGGATGGACATTTGGTGCATCAACAACAGTAAAAGCTAACAGCATTGCACAGGGACCAATAAAGATGAGATAAGAACTGCTGGGCTTTTCTCATCTTCATTGGCAGTTAAATGTGATTTCTATTATCTCACTGTTTGCTTTAATGTTATATGGAACCTGTCAAAGCCCTGTAGTCTTGTCTCTCACTGTTCCACTCGAAAGAAAAGACTCTGTAAATTACAGTACTTCTGCTACTGAAAGGTGTGTAAAACTATTCCATCTAATTCATGGTCCCCTTTATCGTAAGTGATAGTGGAAATGCAGAAGATTAGCAAGGTCAGATGAGTTTGGGATATCAGGTCAAATCTGTAAATCTTTTCAGCTTGCTGTATTCTCACTATTATCCCTAGACCTACTGCAACCCATATAAACCTCTTGTGTGCTCCACCTCCAGTTCATCTTCTCCCATCCAATCCCCTGTTTTGGGAGCCTGCTGGCCAAAGCTACCAAAACTTCAACAATCCAATGTATGACATTACTTGTAGGATGGTAAGTCTTGTGAACCTCTACACTCAAACTATTTCCTCATGTCTTTGTGTAGGCAACAGTGGCAGTCTTGAAGAATGATTGAGAAGGTCTTTGCCTGTACAAAGTGTCTTAACTAATTACTTAAGTTGAAGTCTCATGCTAACCTCACTACACTGTTCCCCTTCAGGAGCAATTTTTTTAACATCTGCCTAAAACTGCCATGTATGGTGCATGACATGCACCTCAAGGCATTTTTATAGGTGGCAGAAACTTGAGGTGTCTTTGTTCTACCTGTGGGGAGAAGCTTTGTTGTTGACCTTTGTACAGTAGCACCACTTACTAACCAGTCTGGACTATCACTCTTGTCTCTCCTATTCTCAGCACAACTCAGCTTCAGCTTTGTCAGATTTTTACCCAGCAGCACTGACTTGCAGGATGCCTTTGATAACACAGTTGAAACCTTGCTGAGGACCTTAAGTTCCCTCTCTGGAGCTGTGATAGTGGTGGCTGTGAGACAGCCAGAGAGGAACCTGAGTCTATAAGGTTTATGTGAGATAGGAAGGAGACTCAGCCTCTTTGGTAAGGGTCCAAACCTGCAAAATTATCCCATTTCTTCATCTTGCCTTTTGTAAAGTGATTAAAATATCAGGAGTATAATGAGAATTTCCCAGGACACATTGCTCATCCTGTGCCAAAATCCTCATCACCCTCGTGCTGTTAGCAATACAAGGTCATCACATTATTACTTAATATTTATCTTGCAAAATAGATCAGGAAAAATAGGGTCGTGGTGCACAAATTGGTGAAGATTCCTGCCCCAGGGAATTTGTTGGATGTGCAAGGCACGTAAGGCACAACAAAGTTTGCTGGCTTGGAAGGGAGAACCTCCATGGCAAACCATGACATGTTCCTACCTCTGAGCTCTCTCCTCATCTCCCTACATCAACAGAACAACGTCCAGAAATTTTGGCGTAACTTCTATGGGAATAAAATTTATTTTATGGGAGTTGGTTTGGGGAATGGGAAGGAGCCAGTAGGTCAGCTCTAGTTCTGGACCAAACCAGAAGGATCCTAGCAGATAAGATATATTAAAGACTATTGAAAGAAAATATTGAAGGGATGAGGGATGAAGTACCCTGTGATAACTCTAATATGGTGTGTGCCTTTTTCTAGCCTACTCCTTTTTGAGCATTAGTCTCCTACCATTGCAGTCTCACCTGAGCCAGGAGCTGATCCCCATGAAGATCACCAGTGTCCCACAAACTCTGGTGGTGACCAAATATACCATACAGCTGGGCTAACCAGGAGCTAGTTAATCCCAGCTCTGAGTGGTGAAGGGGAAAAGTGAAGGATACGTGTTGGATCAGATCTTACTGGAACCAGGTTGAGGGCTGTGCAGTCCCGCTTAGTTAACACCTTTTTGTTGGATGGGGAAAGAACATGCAGGGTGTCTGAGCTTGAAGCTGGAAAAAAAAAGCAAGTATGGAGCTGGCAAACATGTTCAAGGAGGGAGAGACACAGCTCCAGGCTCACAGTCACCTGTGCATCTGGTGGAGAGCACTTTGTGGAGTGGCAGGACTTAGCATAAGGGGAATCCATTCCCTGTGCTCACAGCAGGAAAGGATAGCAGTGTTGTCATCCTCTCAGGAGCTTTTTGGACATGCTTTTAAATAAGTGAGGATACTGATTGAATTTGTTCCCTAGGAGCTTGCCTTTCTGGGACAAATGAGAAAAGGAAAGGAAACATGTAAACAAATACCCAACTGACTGGCCAGCCCAGCCTCCCAGATTTAATCAGGCTCTGGGCAATTGCTTGGCTTGCCTTTTGAAGGAGATCTGTCTGTCTGTGTTCCTGTGTTTGTTTGTGTTAGCCTTTCTGCAGCCTCCCTCCAGCGTGGTCTGTGCCCCCATGGCTGCTTCTCCTTGCTCCTGAGCTGTACAGTCAGCTGAACATTCTGCAGTGGGACTTTTGCTGTTAGGAGTTCCCTTCCAAATGGATTTGGAGATGTCTGAATATTCAGAGCAGCTTTTGAGTCTATACAGAGGTTACTGAGAGTAAAGTAGCTAGGTCAGAGTTTGCTCCTGCAAAGGACATGGGTAAGACAGCTGCTGAGGGGCATTTTAGCACCCTGAGCCAGCCTATGGGGGCAGGCAATGCTGTGTCTTTTAATATTTCAGATATTTCAGACACATCCTGCTGCATTGAGTTGCACCTCACAACTATGTTCTGTTGCATTATGTCAGGAACTGACATGATATGAGGTAATTGGATCTGATATGACATAATCCAACAGTAACACAACATGTGATAGATGAAAGGACTTTCCCTGAGGCAAGCAGAAACCAGCTGGTTCTGTAAAACACCTGCAAAAAGGGAAGATTTTTAATCACCTCCTCCTGCCTGAGTGGGGTGGCAAGTTGTGCAATCTATGCACATCCCTAATGGAAAACTCAAAATGATTAATTGTTTGTTTAAAAGATCACAGCACAATTTTATTGGGTTTGAAACAAATGAAAGTTTCTGTAAATTCCTATCAGCCACTCACATTAAAAAAAAATAAAAATAAAAATAAAGAAAATAGAAAAGCCAAGCTCTGGTGAATATCTACAGTATGTAAGATATGTTCAATTTGCTTCAAGCTCTTCTGACCTAAAGTACATTCTGCTCATTCTTGATATGTGCATATGTTTAACATCTGTTTGCTGCTAAGGGGAACACAGGTGGGCTGATACCCATTTAGATCTGATCTTGCCCAGGGAAGTTGTGGATGGCCCCTCCCTGGAAGTGTTCAAGGGCAGGTAGGATGGGGCTCTGAGCAACCTAGTGGAAGATGTCCCTGCTCAAGCAGAGGGGTTGAATCTAGATGATCTTTATGGTCCTTTCCAACCCAAACAATTTTATGACTTATGATTTATGGTTGAGCAGAGCTTCTTGTGGTGCTTCCTGCTGTTCTGCCAACACCAATGCCCACTACATCATCAGAGTTAGCTGTATCAGAGGTGTAATTTGGAAATGTCACAGCTGAACTCCACATTTGAAAATCTTTTCCTTGGGGACATCCCAGGCTGTCATGTCCCCTGAGTGGAAAGGGAGAGCCATGGACAGGGGATCGTTCACATCTTAGGGAAGTGTTTTGGTACCTTCATTTCTGAATGAAGACATCCTGTGAAAAGAGCTGGAGGGGCTGGAGGAAGACTTGGTTTAGATGAATTAAAAGGGATGTGATCCTAAAGGGACCTGTCCCCCGTCTGCTCTGATTCAGGTTCTTGTCATTCAGCTGTTTTACAGGCTTCTTTTTCAACACTACTTTCTGGAATGCTGTCACCTCTTCATTCACTGCAAATGTTTCAGAAAGGTTTAAAAAAAGTAGTACCAGAAACTCCTGACAAATACGGGGTTGGGAAGGAGGGGGCGTCACTTCCAATGTATGTGTCCTAATTCCTCTTGGCTTTGATGTATAGCTCCTGTCTTAAGCAGTTTAGCATAGTCTGTCTTGTGCAGGTGGCACTCACACTTTCGTGACCACACTCCTTATTTTGTGAGCTTCAGCCTGTGACGGTTCATGTTACATCACTTGGCTGTCAAAGAGATTAAATTCTCCATTTTTTTTCTCTTCAACCCTAACCTCACCCCTGGTATTTTTGTCCCAAGGAAAACCGAACTAAAGAAGCAGATGATAAGACAACAGTGCTTACTGGTTAGTGACCAAGGCTCTGGCTTATTTTGGGGGAGCAGGAGTTTCCCTACATCACCACCACTGATACCAGCACTCTTACAATCCCTCAGACTTTCCTGTCCTCTTTGCTGGCCCTGCAGTAACCAGCCTGGGCTCTGCTGAACTTCTTGAGTTCTTTTTTAAGCAGAAGCATCTCAGCTACAAAAATGAGGCATGTGACTTGTTATGATGATCTCCAAATAAGAGGTAATTTTGTATTCCTGTCAAAGGCCCCGTTGCAGTTTCCTCTTGCTGGTGTTTCCAAGTGTTGCCATCCCCAGTGAGCAAAGGCAAAGTGTGTTTCAGTGCTGGCCTTGAATGTCCTTCAATTGGGATTGAAAGAGATGCTGAATGTTGTTCTAAGCTGTTTCCTTTGTGCTGCCTTTAGTATAAATCTCTGCCCCCTTTCTGAAAAGCCAGCTCAGCCATATGAACTAGGCCTTATTTTATGAGGCTCATTATTTTTATATTGATGTTCATTTTCTGAAAATAGTGTGAAAGCTAAATGCATACAGCCCCCTGGACGTTTTAACAAAATCATATTTCAGTTGCAGTATTGATTGTCTATCTCTAAAGCAATATATGGCCAGGAGTTAATGTTAACAGTGCACTATGTTAACTGAAGTAATGTAGTGAAAAACAAAAAATGAGAGTTGGGTTTGCTTTACTTTTTGCTGCAGTGTGACACCTCCAGCTGAGCTTTATTGCTTCTCCTGAGTGTTAGGTAATCACAGAGATGACCTATAGCAGTTCCCCTTAATGGATGGTAAGCAAAACCAGCCAGAGTTCATGGTTTCTGGTATGGGGGTGGCACATAAACAATCCTCCTTTCATTGTGTTTACACACATCTTTTTTCTGTCCTTTGAGCAAGAAGCACTTTGGTGTAAATTCAATGTCAAAGTGATGCCTACACTTGGTTACTTCTATACACTTCTGTTCTTGCTTTGCTTCAAATGGGTGGGATTTTTATAGCAACTATATTTGTTCAATCCTTTCTCCCAGGAGTTGAGGCTTTAAGGCTAAAAACCAGGCAATTTTTGAAGCTACAAAGCCATTCATTCATGGTTACTGAAGATATGCAAAACAAGCTGGAGGACCATGTTCTACACTTTCTCCAGCCATAGTAGGGTGGGTCAGTGGCTTTGCAGAATTCAACATCATCCCATCAGATCCATAATCAGGCAGATTTTGTAGATATGATAGATATTATTATTATTGTTATTGTTATTGTTATTGTTATTGTTATTGTTGTTATTATTATTATTATTATTATTATTTTCCATGAAAAGAGCTGAATATTTTCTTTCTCTGTTTATGAAGAAATTTAATGTTGTTTAATTATCCACTTTACATATCAAAAAATGCCTAAAATATCACATTAAATGACAAAAACAGTGTCTTAAGGGAACACTGCTGAATAGATGAACATAGTGATCTGGCTAAAATCCCATTGTTCCACCAGACATGGCAGCAAACCTAAAACACTGGCGTAAAAAGATTGTGAGTGACCCCAACAAAAGATCTAGTCTGTCTCTGAATCATTATGTCCCTTCAATTAGAACAAAACCTTTTCTTATTTTTAAAATCCTCCAGTGATGAAAAGTTCAAAGATTGCTGAATAAGGAAGTTATCCTGCTGTCCAGATTAACCCCCTTTTAATTCAATCTGGCCTGTAGTTCCATATCCTGTCCGCTGGGGTTTTGGGAAAACATTTATCACCTTTTTCTGTGAAGCTGCTTTTTACGTTTGAAACTACTGTGGTGCCACTTTTTCATATTCTCTTGTCTGGCCTTCCCTGTTCTTGTTCTACCCAAATAATGTTTCTGGGCTCTGGTAATGGTCTGTTTGGGGTTTTTTTAATGCCTTTTTTGTTTTGTGTCTTTGCTTTTGTTTCATGTTTTTAAATCTTCTTTTCTTTCTTTCCCATTAATCTAACTTCTCCTGACATACAGCGGCCAAAAACGTGAAGAAGTTCTCCAGTAAAGCCTTTGCCAGCAGCAAACAGAGCAGAAGGCTTTCTTCACACATCTCAAACATGCTGGTGCTCTTTGCATGCCTCAGCATGGTGTCTGCTGTTTTCAGCATAACCCTGTTGATTCACATCTATCTACCAATCCTCTCTAACCCTGAAGTCCTTCTCCTCAGAGCTGCCACCCAGTCTGTTGCTCCTGGCTTGTCATCCTGCAGTTGTTGCTCCTCTATGATCTCAGTGTTTGTTAAGGACAAAAGCTCATTTGCATCCTATTTTTTCAGACCACTTCTATCATTTGCCAGGATGATTTTGAACTCTAGCCCTGTGTTTTCTGGTGTGCCAGGAGCCCCCTCCCTCTGTGGTGGTGTGTGTGAATATGTAAACTTAAAGGTTATGCTGTCACCCAAATTGTGAAGGAAAATATTGCATGGTGTGACATCCCAGTCAGAACCTTGAAGAATTTTGCTCCATATATACCTCCTTCTTACAAGTGAGCTGCTGATTACTACTATACTCATACATATTTTTTTCCCAGATAGTTTTGCATGCTCCACTAGCAGTTTCACCTAGACCGTGTTGCTCTACCTTGTTGTGAAAAGATCTAAGCTGCTGAAGCTGAGGTATGATCTCTACTGCTCTTCACCCCGCCAAAGCGGATTGGGTTGGTTTAGAAACTATTCAATCTCAAATAAAAATCCAACCTTGAGAGTTGCTCCATGTTCCTGGGTGTCTCTTAGATTTGTGCAAACAGCTTCATTCTTTGTGCTCGTATTTTTACAGAACTTGAAGTTAAATTGCTTTTCCACTCTTTGTCTCCTTCCCTCTACAATGGCTCTGGTTTCCTATCATCACCACCACCCTTCAGGACATCTAGATGAGCCCTGCCTGAAATTTTTCAGCCTGCTTCTGACATGCCGTGCTGTCTTAGCCATTTTGTCCCTTCTCAGTCCTTCAGTGCTGAGCTGCTGGATGCTCTTCTGCTGTGCAAATCCTCAGGGGATTCAGAGCCAGGATCCTAAACAGAGAGTTGAGTGGTCTCACCTAATGGTTGGAGCACTTCTCAGCAGCCAGGAGGCTTTGATCCCTTGTGTCTGGAGAATTATTCCACAGTCATGATGAGGGTCTGGGCAAAGAGGCTGTCCTCCTGTATGCCAGCTGCTGAATGTCTTCCCCTTTTCCTGCTTAATCCAGAGATTCCCCAAACTAAAGAGAATGTGTCTGACTGCCATCCAGTGCCCTTTTCTGGGAGAAGGGGGTTCTGCTTCTAGTCCCTTCATCTCCAGGCACGGTTTTTGTCATTTAATGTGATAGTTTGGGCATTTTTGATATGTTAAGTGGATAATTAAACCACATGAAATGTCTTCATAGACCCTCATTCAAGTTTAACATAGCATTAATTTGGCTGAGATTAATTTACTTTGTAAACTGAATTAGCAACACTTTAATTCTGAATGAGAGTGTGCATAAAAAAGCCTAATGTGGATTAAATAATCCAAATTAATTTAAAGTGTGAACAGAAAATGAATTAATTTTCCTGAGAGTCCCAGAGGAGCCTCAATACATCAATCATCCTCTGCTCATCCCACCCAGGTGAGGATTCATATCCAGCCCTTCTCTCCCCCTTTGCCATGTGGGCCTCTCTTTTCTCTGGGTGGATGATGACCAAGTCCTGCTGGAGCACTGCTGGTGAGCTGGATTGGCAGCAAGAGAGAAGAGCA
Organism: Chaetura pelagica; assembly: GCF_000747805.2. Lineage (NCBI taxonomy): Eukaryota > Metazoa > Chordata > Aves > Apodiformes > Apodidae > Chaetura > Chaetura pelagica. The sequence goes on along the minus strand of NW_009970714.1, from coordinate 1,598,302 downwards.
GGGAAGGGTTGTCAACAGAGAAATGTGTAAGTGCACCACACAATGAGCAGCCCTCAACCAACAGCCAAATGAAGAGGGGAGCAAGAAACAACATCTCCTGACTGTGAAAGGAAAAAAGCTCTTCCTCTGCTTTTAGCTTTGTTCCCCTTTGCTCTGACCACTACTTCTGGTTTACACTGGTAAGAAGAGTTGGGCTCATGGCTCCTGCATGTAAAGTATTCCTACAGGACGCCATCCATTTCTTGTGCTGTGTAAGCAGTAATAATCCCATTGAGTGCTCTTTCACTTGTGCCTTGATGCTAATGCCTTGCACAGCAGCTTTCTCATGCATCCCCCTTTATCAGGAGCTCTGGGGACAAAACTAAAATCAACCACAGATTACTCAGACTTGCCAAGGGGCTCTGCAGACCAGAGAGTACATCCTCAGCTCAATGCTTGTGCATAACTCCTGTTCACATTAATGGGAGTTGTGTGGATGCTATTCCCCAATTCCTGACATCTTGTTTCAGCATTTATGGTACCAAAAGGACCTGAAAATTGTCGGGGTCAGGAATGGTGACATGGTTACAGATAGACCTGACATCCTTTCTCTCTTACACTACAATGGTGCCTGGCCCAGGGCATCTTTGTTCTCTCACTGCTAATAGGACAGCTTCTAGATAGTTTCACAGTGTTTTCCCCATGGAACTGAGATAAGACAAAACTTAACCTCCCAAATGCTTTCACATCTCTAGAGAATAGATTTATGCCAACCCTACGTGAAAGGGAATTAGCCCTATGGCAACAATCAGCAATTTTATATGCCAGGGAAGAACAGCAGTTGCTTCAAAGGGGATTAATTGGGAGTAATGGGATAAAACTGAGGGGGTGGGGGAGTTTAGTTTGAATATTAGGTCATGCTTTATACTGTTGCATTTCTCAGCCAGTGAAACAGCTTCTAAGAGAGAAAATCTAGTTGCTTTGGGAATTCAAATGTGTACAGAGCTAGAAGCCTCTGAAGGGACTTCACATGGCTCAGTATTATGAGCTATAAGCAAGAGAAATAAAATCAGTTGCCAACATCTTTCTTTTCTTCATGAATTCTGTAGCTTCTTTCTTTGACTCTTGAAGGGCAGTCAGTCAGAAACAGAACAATCTTTATGACCACATGTGTGAAAAAACAAGGTGTGACTGTGGAGGAGACTGCTCTCTGCATGTCCTGGAAGATGGTGTAAGAGGAGGACTTGGTGGATCTGCTCCTACATTACTCCTGCAATCAGAACAGTGTGGCTATACATGGCTTTCATTTTGTCTTGAATCTGGAGCATCCTACCTGTCCCATTGACCAGGGAGACACAAATACGGGGTGGAGACTTGCAGGTCATTCTCTAGACAGTGTGTCCCACAAGACAGATAGCAGAGCAAGCCTGGCTCCAGCCCTAGGGAGGGGGATGGTGTAGATGTATCCAGTATGTCTCCTTATAGGCACATGCATATGTCCAGTTATAACTGTGCAATGGCTCATTTTTTAAGGCAGTGTCCCCCTCAGCATCATCACTACAGCTCTAGATGTAGCTCTGAACAATTTACTGTTCTAACAGTGGGCATAATGGGTGAAAAGAATTGATTCCTTGTAATTCTTCAGTGCTGTTCCCTAAACACTTTTGAACTTGATTTTCTTTGTGTTCTCCTGAGTTTATTTTTCTCCATGACATAATCGATTTGGTCACTAGGCTCATGGGCATGATCTTTTAAATCTCAAAATGCCCATCAGTGTTGGGGCTGCATTGTCATTGTGCTTTGCACCTGTTGGTGCTTTCCTGGCATAGGCCATCCAGGTTGCCTTTTACTGGGATTTGTGAGTGCTCTAGTGATAGTAGCTGTTAAGATTGTGCACCTACTGTGTTAAAAAACCTAAAGACCACACAGGACATGATGATAATCAAATCTGGCCAGCTATTCAGAGATCATGTCTCTACTTGCAGAAAGATGCTAGAACAAGAAAACATCATCCTACACTATCAATATCCTATAGATCACTCCCTCTTCTCCCAGCCTGTCTTCCCACTCATGGTGAGATGTCCACAAGGACTGGCAGCCAGCTCAGCACTACCTCTTCATCCAGGTGAAGATTTGCCCCAGCCAGGTAGCTAAATGGGAAATGCCCCTGTCACTGGCCTTGTGGGAATTCCTACTAAGGTGTAAAGCAGCTGGAGGCAGAAGTACCTCCATTGGAGAAGGACCCATAGTCTTGAACCAGTGGGCTTATTCCAGATAGATGCAGTAAACATCCCTGCATAACTACTCTTCACAGTCATGGTTTCGGTTTTTTGGTTGTTGTTGTGTTGTTTTTTTTTTCCTCTACCCCTGCAGGCTTTCCTGAGGCATTGTTGCCTCTGGTCTTAAATTTGGCTTCTCAGCAGCACTCAGCAAGAGCAAAAGCATTTAATCTCCCATCCTGTGTCCAAGCTGATGCTCCACTTTTTATTGTCTATATATATATCAGTAATTATTAACTTACAGCAACATTTCATTGGCCAATAAATGTTAGTTATGGTATACTTGGTAGCTTTATGAAATGTAATTAGTGCTAGAATATCATGAGATACTCAGGAGCTCCAGCACTGGTAGATGAACCTTTTATCAGCTGTGGGCACTTAATTCACTTTAACAGAAAAGACATAAACAAATAACTACATTGCATCCTTGGACTGGCCTAGTTTCATCTTGTTTGTTTGCCTGGCTGCTGTGTTTCTGCTGTTTCCTTATATGCTTTTTAGCTCCCACAGGCATGTAGTAAATTGATCATTTTTAGTTCTGAGATTCAAATTTCCCTTTGTACCATCCACAAACCATTTATTACTGCTTATCATATTTTGCTGGAACCTCCTTCAGCTTTAGAGGTCCTCGCTCAAGAGCCTGAGAAATGCAAAACAAATAAAATTGGAAAAAGGCTACTGCCCAGCCTTTCAAAAGATGCATTATTTTTTCAGTTTGGAAATAAAAATAAAATATATACCATTTGGATTAAGACAAATTACATTTTCCTTCAGGTTACCTGGTCAAAACAAATAACCCCAAATGCCATTTTATATTAATCAAAACTTCCCCTTCAACCTGGAGGAATGCACTTTGGTCATTTGTCCAGAAAATAAAGGGCTCAAAGGCCAGAGGCTTTCCTAAGCAATGGGTATTTCAGAAGACTTTAGAGACCCAAATTCAACTATACCTTCAGGCTGAGAAAACCTGCATCCGTTCCTGCACCTCCTGGGAGAAGACCTTAACCACTCGAAGAGAAGCTATTATGGACTGAGATACACTTAGTATCTCTTTGGCTCCATTCCATTTATGCAAGCACTCACAGGAGCAGGGGTAGGTTTGGATCTACCGCCTTCTAAAGTGGGGGTCCTGGATGCCTACAAGGAGGATTACCACCTCAAATCAGACCAACTCCAACTAGGTAAGCTGAGAGATGCCTGCCTGAATTGCAGAAGCTGTGGGTCCAATTTACTCTTCCTGCATTAGAGACCCAAATCTGCAAATAACCCCAGGCTAATCAAAATGGATTTTGTAGCATATTCACTTGTTGTCAAAAGAGCTGTCCTGGAGCTCTGGTTATTATTTCTCCTTGCTGGCAAGTTACAGCACCTGTCACGTGTTGTCTCAACCCTTTGTACATCTGAAAGTTCACAGGGTTTCAGGGATCTCGCCTTCTGTCTGTTATGGATATCTCAGCACACTATCCTCTGACACCTGAGATGGTTCTTGGCAGCTGTGGGGTGTAGGTGCAGGTCACCACACTACACCCTGGCTGCAACGGGCACCATGGGATCCTTCATCCCACCAAGATGCACCAACAGGGCCATGGCAACTTGCAGGTGTGAAGTCTTCCTCACTATGAGGTCTGAGTGGTGAAGATTTACTTGCTTGGATGAATCATGCAAGCATCTCCTGTGTCTCCTCAAGAATAGGAGTCCTATACTTCAAGGATAGGTTTTATTTCCAAAAAGACATTAGGCCAAGTCCTGAGTGTTGACCTCTCCACTGAAGTATTGATAATACACCAATATCCCCAGCAAGGCCTCCTTGGGAAAAATCTTTCCCCTGCTTCTCACTCCCAGGGAGTTTAGTGGCTCCTTAGCTAAAATCCACAGGCGTGTGCTAATTTAGTAAAAGAGGGAAAAGCAGATCCCTGGAATCTGACTTTATTTATCTGGGAACATGTGGATGTGGCGCCATCAGGAAGCCCTGTGGAGCTGCCAGCAGCTGGTGCAGGGTGGTTGGCCTGTCGTGGGACTGGTCTCCGTGCCAGCTGCCAAAGCCGGCAGGAGCGGGAATTCTCTTGTCGTCCGTGGGATTACACCTGATTCACGGTTTCGCTCACTGACTTCAGAAGTCTCCGAGTAGCAAGCTGCATTGTCTTCCCTTTCCACTTGTAGCTTATCCACACTGCAGAGTTATAAATCCTTCTGAGCCCAGCGTGCTGCCGAGGCCTAATTATATTGTCAGTGATAGGGGCTGGAGCGGGAGTGTATGTGCTACAATGCTCTGCTGGCCCCGGGTTCAGGAGGCATTCATAGAGGCATTTTATCAGTCAATTTCATGAGACATTAATTAATGAGATACTTCAATTAGATCATTTCTGTCACTAGGAAGGAATTATTCTTCATGGTCAAGATTACATCATCTTAATTAGTCCCTCTCCAAGTAATTTGCTTCTTTTCAAGCCCTGAAGAAGGGTACATTCATTATAGATAATTAATATTCAAGTTAATTGACTGTACCCTACAATTCTCCGAGCCCCTTTGAAACAGATTTTCTAGTTAGGCATCAGGAAGGGCTGTTAAAGTTGCACTGTGCAACTGGAAGGCTTCTCAATCATCCGGGGGACCAAATTATAATTATCAGCCCCAGGCCTGTCTTAGCCACTCCAGTTAATATTCACAATAGGAGGTGCCCATTCGGGGCAACTGCTGTATGGATACAAAAGCTGAGACCAGAAATCTCCTGTATTTATGTACACACTATGCAGGGAATCTATTTTTTGTTAGCACACACATGCTTCACAGCAAAATTACTTTGATTTGACTATTTCAGTCTTAAAAGGCATTTTTTAAAGAAAACCAATCAGGAATAACAGATACGTGAAGAATCAGATGCTCTGTTTGTTTATTGTCTCTGAAGAAAGGTCATGCAATATTAATGTTGTGTCTTTTAGTGTTGCAAATAATCCACAGAACTCACCTTATCCCACTTGGAATTGTAAATTTAGTGGAAATGTTCTGTATCATGTACAAACATTGTTGCATACATTTTCTTTCCTAGTTTTTGTATTACATTTTTACATTCTACTTAAGTCAAAACTTGATTCCAATGTCCCATTTCAGACTCAAGCAGTGATTTGAAAATGCTGCCTGCCTAAAATCTCAGAAGCTGGAAACTCAAATGCCAATCACTGTTTCCAAAAGCAGCTATATTAAAAAAGAAGTTGGGAACATTTACAGCTTAGCAAACTTAAAAGCAGCTACAAGGTGTGGAATAAACAGCTCCAGCTCTCATTGAAGCCAGGGGATTGTGCTGTCTGTGCTTGCATCAGGGCTAAATCTGCTCTTCATTTTTATGCAGATTGCTGACTCCCTCTGATCCAAGCAGAGCTTCTGAGGGAGGGAGATGCCACTCATATGTGTGCAAGTCTTTGTTTTTAAAAACAAAACTTCCCCTTTGACTTGAACTTTACTTAGTAGAGCCAGGTAAATAATGCAGGTAACATCACTGACTATGTGCTCAGATTTTGGCATTTTTACAGCTCTTCCTGTCTTGGTGCCACATATTAGTTTCCTCTGAATAGTCTTTCAAACAAATTAAATGGCAGGAATGTTAGTGGAAGCAGTAAGATATAAACAAACACTGAATATTCAGACTGACTATTTTTATCCCCAGTAGAAACCTAATTTTAAGATCAGGCTTTCTCCAGCTAGGGAGGAGAACTATTAGTACAACAGTGTTTGTGGTCCGTACTGTTCCAGGAGCACTGCTAGGAGCTTGTCAGGAGCAGGGTGCTCTTGAGTGAGTACACACAGAGTGAGACTTGGGGCCAATATGGTCAGTCTGCTGCCTGCATGGCATGGGCTGCATGGAGAAAGACATCTGCTGGCACACCATTCCCAGCAGGACCTGTCTGAATTGGTTAGAAGCAGGGATGGACACACTCTAAAAGCTGGATATTTGAGTTTAGGAATATCCATGTGGAGCTGCACTGCTTGTATCACCTTCCTGCAGACCTCCCAAGCTCCCCTTGCTGCCACAGGTGAGCACCAGCCTCACTGCAGGGAACAGGGGTGCTTGGGGAGGGGGTCACCCTCTCCCTGAAATAGATGCCACCCCATATGCTTTTCTTTTCCTTGGCAGCAGTGACTTTGTGGCTGCCTGGTGTTCTGGACTAAACAGAGCTCTTTGCTGAGATATTGCTACTCCTGAATATGTGGCAGAATGAATCCAGTGCAGAATCCCAAGTAATGAATAATTTTGAAGACTAGAGTGTTCTTCATATGGCCACCTGGGAAAGGTTAATAAATAAATAAATAATAGAATAGAATAGAATAGAATAGAATAGAATAGAATAGAATAGAAGTGCATAAACTTCAGCGAGGAAGTACTTTGTTGAGAGATATTCATCCAGGGCTGTTAAAAATGTAGCGCTGCCACAGGTGAGCACCAGCCTCACTGCAGGGAACAGGGGTGCTTGGGGAGGGGGTCACCCTCTCCCTGAAATAGATGCCACCCCATATGCTTTTCTTTTCCTTGGCAGCAGTGACTTTGTGGCTGCCTGGTGTTCTGGACTAAACAGAGCTCTTTGCTGAGATATTGCTACTCCTGAATATGTGGCAGAATGAATCCAGTGCAGAATCCCAAGTAATGAATAATTTTGAAGACTAGAGTGTTCTTCATATGGCCACCTGGGAAAGGTTAATAAATAAATAAATAATAGAATAGAATAGAATAGAATAGAATAGAATAGAATAGAATAGAATAGAATAGAATAGAATAGAAGTGCATAAACTTCAGCGAGGAAGTACTTTGTTGAGAGATATTCATCCAGGGCTGTTAAAAATGTAGCTTGAGTTGACATCCTGCCACTTGCTTAGTGCCTCTGCCTAATTCTGTTATCTGTGATTGATTATCCAAGAGCAGTTCTTGGGAGCTTGCCCATTTGTTTTTTCTGCTAGTTAGGTCAATGAAAAGTAATTGCCCAAAACTTCTTGCTGTCTGTCCCCCTCTCTTCTGGAACTCCATCCCTCTTCTCTAGACTACTCACACAATACCTGACCCTGTCCTCTGCATCATTTCTGCATTTGACTTGCTGGTAATTCTTCTGCTTTCCATGCCCCATGGAAGAAACCAGAATCCTTTTTCTGTTGGTTTTGGAATACATTAGACTTGAAATTTTGTGACCCAAATCTATGTTCTTCTGTCACCTGCTTGTGAGAGTAGAGACTCTGCCTTCTCTGGCGCAGAGTGTGTCAGCACAGAAACAGAGCAAAGGGCTATGTTGCTTCAACTGTAAGTTTGAAAGGGTTCCTTTATTGATTTTGGGATAAAACCATGCTAAAAAAACATTTCTGATTGTGTTATGAACTTGCCTGCCAGGCTGCCTGACGCCGTGGCTGCAGACATGTTTGCTCCTTCAGCTCGGGGGCTGGCAGCCCTCTCTGCATAGGAACTATGACAGGGTTAGTTTGGGAGGATCACTGCAATATTTTTGCACCTCTGGAGCAGCCAATTTGAGAATCTCCAATTACTCAGCAAACAAAGGTGCAAAATCTACCAAAGAAAGTCAGTAGCATTAACCCTACTTCAGCACCAGCTCTTTTAATATCCAGAGAGAAAGAAGATGCTCTGGAGATGCTGAAAATGTGCAGTTCATATTGAAGTCTGGAGGAGCTGTGGGTATTTGATGTCTGTGGAAGCAGGGATCCCACTGGGGGTTTGTTTAAAGGTAAATAGAAGAATAAATGGGAAGTCTCACCTCCCAGTCCTCTCTTCTGATCACTGAATCACACTAAAGGGTAACTTGTTTGATCAGCCTACATCTGTATAATCCAGCCTGAAGCTTGTAAAAAGCTTCCTTAGTATTTCAACAGCTCTGTTTCTTACCCTGTGAAAAAGACTTGCTCTTCAAGCACACTCCCAATGTCTATTCAGTTCTAATGTTTAAATTGGGCTCTTCTTAGTGGTGTTTTACTGAGGGACATTTAGGTCCCTCACTGTTCCTGCATGGGCAAGTGAAGTGCTGATGGAGATTTTTGCAGCATTACACCATCATTCTCAATAGTTCAGAAGTTTCCCCTTGCATCCAATTTCCTTACACCTTGGTTTTCATCTCCAGAACTTTATTGATGTCTTCAGGCCCTGAATGAATCCAAATTAGGAAGGAAATGCCCTGAGACAGAAAGCACTCATTGGCACACCCTGCATACTGAATAGTTATGGTGAAAAACCACATCCATTGGCAGAGGTGAGCAAAATCATGGAAAAATTATAATGGAGTCCATTGGAGCAAAAAATCCATTTCAGCACAGATCTCCAAGAGCTGAGGGAACTGTCTTTGGTGAGAAAATAACAAATTGCACATTTTAAACTACATTTTTCCTTGCAAGGCTGAGAGGTACGTGAACTGTGGAGAACTAGGAAGATGCTGGCTTTGGATAGCCTGGATCCGGGGGCTCACAGTCCCACCAAGACAAACTGGAAACTTGAGAGCTTTTTGGGATGGGAGCAGCTCTCTGATATGGTGGTCTGCCAGTTATAGGGCAAGGGGGAGAAATCAGAATTTTCTGAAGTGACTGATCAGCTTTGATAATGTGAGGCAAGTTAATTAGAGATTATGCTGCAACTTTCCATCAGGCAACTTCACTGTCCTGCATGTGCTTCTGCATGTCTCAAAGGTATATAGTACAGTACACTCCTGCATAGAAGCATAGTAGGTTTTGCCCAGCTAAGCAGTTCTTTGTTATTAATCTTCAGCTTTTCATGTGAAAACATTTTTTAATTAGAGTTGTCTTATCTATTTGGACATTTGCCCATCGTTCTAGCATCTGGTGTTTGCTTTGAAGGTAAGGACCATTGCTAGCACTTGCAGAAAGAAGTTTTTTTCCTTGTCTCTGATGAGCAGTCAGAGCAACATGAATCCATTTCCATATGGTGCTTTGAGTCTGATGGGCTGCAAACAAAGGGAAAAAGGGAAGTGTTCCCTGGATGCAGCCATGGGAACGGAGGTGACAACCTGATGGGACCTTTCCAATGAGCACTGAAAATACCTATTGTCTGCATTCTGAGTAAATTCTTTTCAAGCTTTTTTTCCCCCCTTCTCTTCTTTTCTCTTTTTACCTCTTCTCTCTTTCATCCTCTCTGTTTCATTTTCAATTTCAGCCACTTGATCTTCAGATATTTTTGAAATGTCTGGAACAAAAATGAAGCCAACACAAGGGAAATTGAACTGTGGGGAAAGAAACACTGCAGTTTATTGCAGACATTGTTTAATGAAAAATAATTATAAAATTTCAAATTACTCTGCAAACTACAATCCCATTTTCCCTTTTTTTCAACATGGACAAATATCTCCAAGCTTTACCTTCCCATTTTAAAAGCAAGAAATATTTACTTCTTTTAATCACTTCCCCCCCCATTTAATAACTTGAAGAGCTTTTGCCCTGTTGTCCATCAGAAGGAAGAGCTGGTGGGACTGGTCAGATTGGGTCTTTTCAGTTTGTAAAGCAGATGACAGTAAGGAAGCAAATCAGAAGGCACCAAATCTGGGGATGGAAAAGAGGAAGGAAAGAGGGAGCAGTAATTCACCTTTTCTCGAAATGAGTGACCTACCTTGATCCTGTGTAATTATCAGGTGACACACATGAAACAAACAAGATGGTATTTTCCACCTAAAAAAATTATCTATGGAGGTCGTTGCCACTGATTGCTGCAGAGGCTAAATGTTTAACTGTGCTTAAAAAGGACTAAACTGTTATGAGTGACAGCGTTACCAGCAGCTATTAGACATAATGCTTCACTATCAAATTCCAGCTCAGAAAGACTGGAGCTGCCAACTGATAGAAACTGGAGAGATAAACCAGGTTACAATGTGTTTTGTGCAATCTTTCTCTTCCTCCTTCCACCTCTACTTTCAGTGATAGGAAGGACGTTTAATGTGTTGGAGTGTGGTGGGTTCTCTGTGCCATGATGATCCCCTGACCAGTTCCACTTGGATCCTGTTAATTAAAGATTGAGGATGAGTTAGATGAATCGATAATTAAAGCTAAACTGTTCAGTAAAGACAAAGACCTCCCTCCCACATATCCACCCCCAGCTCTGTCTGTGCACCAAGTGCTGTGGCAGGAAGAGCAGATTTATTCTCAACTTCTCTAGGTTCTTGGCTAGAATATTTTCTTCTCTTATTTTCTTTTCTCATCTGTGTTGTGTCTGACCTATTTGGAGCAGAATATCTTCCAAAACCTAGGTGTGTTCTGCTGTTAGTACAAAGGCTAGTACCATGGAGCTTTGACCTTAGTGATGTCTCTAGGTTCTTCTTCAATATAAGTAAATAATTGTAATTTTCTGGGAACTATAGCATCTTCAATCAGATCTTCTTAAATGCTACCTAGTAAAATAGGGCTTGTAATAAAACTGGTCTTTGATCTTACACTGATTTAGGGACGAGAAAAGTTCTCTCTTTGATGCCATTTTCTTGCTTCCTCCTTTGAGTCAAGTGGAAAATATCTGAAGGATGTACAAGGGCTGCTTCCTGTGGTGTGTTGTTGTTTTGCAAGTGGTGGAGGATTTTAAAAGAGATGTAACTTGAAAACCCCAGAAGTGCATCGATTGAACAGAACTAAACATATCAATATCCATGTCTAAGTAGAGATCTTGTTTTGCTGCTGGAGACCAGGGGCAGGAGGGGGACTGCAAGTTTTCCACATGCAAAAAAGCAATAATGGCATTTGATCATTCAGGTAAAAAAAGTTAAAAATTGTCCCTAGTGAAGTTATTTTCTGAAGTACAACCTCAAGGTGCTTCTGTGCTGGTCTGTCTTCATATATAATTATTATTATTCAGCAGCACCAAGTTGGGTTGGGTTGTAGATTGCCATGTGGAAACCATTTGAATGATCAGGGTGTGATATTTTCAGGTTTGGTAGGGCAGGAATGGAAGGATGGTCTTCTGTAAATGTGAACAATGAAGGACTAACCCAGATTTTCTATTCTGACAAGCATGTAGCTCTCACAATATAAAGTTTTTTTAAAAAAATAATTGCCTGGGATACAATTTGGATTCAAACAGATTTTCTTGAAGGAGCTGCCTGCTGGGAGTGTGTCTCAGTCCTCTGTGTGTTGACAAGCCCAAAAGCAGAGTTAAGAAGCCCTCTGAAGCTGACTGAAGTCAGTGTCAACAAAGCTGGGATTTCTTCCAACCAAAAGCCAATGCAACCAGCGTGAAATATTTGTCAGGCTGTAGAGAGGAATAACCAGAGGAGCTACCAAAATATTTAACTTAGACTGGCAGAGAGACAGTGGCTTTCTAACTAAAAGATACTGCAGTGGCATTCAGCACTGAGGAGTGTTTTATTCAGAAACTTCCTGGAGTTTCTACTTCAGAAAGACACCATTAGGAAGTATCTACACAACTGCAAGGTATTTCTTGTTTAGGGCACAGGGGAGTTGTTTTGTCCTACCAGAAGGCTGGAAGTAATCTCCAGGTGGATTAGGATGCTCAGCTCTAGCCCTGCAAGTTGCAAGCCCTCCAAGCCCTAGCAAGCTTCTGCTTATTCCTGGTGTGCTAAAGTCCATGCCCACCTCAGCTTCTGCCCTGAAAGTTTTCCCCAGGAGCAAATAAACCCCTTATGGAAGGAGAATCAGCTGACTTCCAAGCTCTCTACTGACCATCTAGAAAAGGATGAGTGACCCAATACCTAAATTAGGCTCCAGTTCAGTGGTGGCTCTGACTTGACAGCAGCCTGGGAGAACTTCAAAGGTATATGGAAGAGGTGGAAGGAATGACTAACTGGGGAGCAGCAGGCCCCCCACGAGGGCCTGGCATTTACAGAGCACCTCAATCTTGACACTGTTGGGTGCTGTATCACACTGGTGCCTGAAGGAGTGTGATTGTTTTGTTGAATGCCTGTATTTTGGAAGCATCTGGTGCGTACCTATCATCTTCAGTCAGGAGCTTAAACATTACATTCACTCTTTTGGTTCTTTCTTGCTCTTTTAATTTTTAAATCTTCTTCAAATAATATTTATTTATATTTTTGTGAGCTGCCCCACTTTAGATCCCCAATGTCACTCCCAATACCAGCCCTAGACTGTGGCTGGCACTCTCTCCTAGGAGGTGGGAGATGTGGGTCAGAATTCCTTGAGGCAGAGAAAGTCATTAAACCTGGGTCTCTCACTTCCTTCTCCAGCGTTCACATCACTAGGGGCTGATTGCATAAAAGGAGGGCTACTCCACACTTTCTGTGACTTTACTCCTCCGTGGTGGAACATGGCAGCTCTGGTGAACACACAAACTGCAGCATCTATGTGGCATGTCCTTGACGTAGGGGTTTGGCTTTGGAGCAGCAGAAATGAAGCTTCACCTGAAAAACCAAGAACAACTCAGCATGAGAAAATTGGTGAGGACACTGAAGATAGCTCTCTTCATCTTGAGAAATTTCCTGTGGTGTACTGTGCTCACAGTGGCTTACAGTCTCAGTTTTATCTCCCATCCAAAGGGCAGCTGCTCGTTAAGACATTGGTTGGGAACCAGTTTCTTGCTCTGTAAAGTTGTATCAAATACCCACTGAGACCATCACAAGGAAGCTTTGCTATAGCTTCAGTGGGTGTTTAATTGAGAATAAGAGAAAACATGAATTTTAAAGAGGTAACATGCCCTAGAACAAGGGACTTATATGAAGCAATTTCTACTTGCTTTGCTACCTAACTAAGTGATGCATGGATCATTAAAGTGCACGTTTCCTCAACATCTGGGATAGTGATCCACTGTGGCTTCAGTCATTATTATCTACAGAGCTTAACCATGAAAGCCAGGATAGTTGTTGAACTCATGGAACCTAAGATCAGTAGGATTCAAGGCTAGAAGAGACAGTTAGATTATTATGCTCTGTTCTCATGACAATACTAGGTAGAAATTGCCATCCAGTGGTGCCTGCACTGAGCCCAAGGTCTGATGTTTGATTAGACCATCTGTGCCAATTCAAAATCCCTATCACCCCTGTTTGCAGAATGTTTCAACCAGAAGTCCCATCTAACTTGAGAATTACAGGAGTGAAATTGCAACTGTTAAAGTCTATAAACAGCCTGATGCATCATCAGTTATTATTTTGTGATCTTATTAATTGACATCTTTGTCCCTTGGCATAGACAGAAAAGAAAGGCAGTGTTTACATGGACTGGAGGTAGCAATAAATGCTGGATTCTCACAGTCTAATTTATAGGACCCTGTGGAGTGCTGAGGAGTGGAGTGAACGTTTTGACCTGGCAGGGTTGAAGCCAGTTCTGTTCAATACACTACAATGAAAATATTTTTGAAGGATTGTCCTTGCTATTGTTTGGTGTTAAATGAAAGAAAAAAGGAAAAAAGACAGAGTAAAACCAAGAATAGTAAAAAAGATCAGAGAAAAACATTGGCATGGAGCTCACTGTTTTTTTTTTGAGGGATGAGGGCAGGGGGGAAATAATCCCTTTCCTCAAAGATTTTGGGGAGAAAAAAAGAAAACCTGCTGTGCTTGCTAAAATTCCCTTCCAGCTCCCATTGTCAGTGTTAATTGGTGATAGCCCCCATCACACAGAAGCACTGCAGAGGCAAAATGAAAGAAATATGTAAGGGGGAGTGTGTGAATAAGAGGCTGCTGTGTCATGTGAATGAGGAGCACAACAATGGCCCAGAAGAAGCTAATATATATAAATGAAAATATCAGCTTGAACCTTTGCTGGACTTTTTGATGCTTTGAAAGTTCACGTTAATTCCAGCTGCGTGGGTCCCTTTATTAATTAAATGGTCAAGGCAAGCTCCATGTGCAGTACCAACTCTGCTAGCAAACGATGAAAGCAACGTGTTGACATCCTCATTCTAAGCTCCACAGTCACCTTCAGGGCCTGCATTCAGGGTGAATTACTTTGGCTTCAGTGAACTTAAAGAATCCAAGGCTTCTCTCAATAGATTTTAAATCCTTCAGTACTGTTCACCTAAGAAATGAGAAGGTCTCTTGCTGACACCCTTCTTGATGTTCCTGATAGTAAAAAACCTTTAGAGCCAAGTAGGTAGATCTAATTATTTCAAAGGGTTCCCAGCTGCAGCACTCCTTAGCTTTGCCTTTCATCATCTATTTAATTAGAAAAGGGCTTTGTTTTATTTATTTTTACACAGCATGTGGTAGAATTTTATTTTAGACTCCTAATAGCTCCTGGTTTGTCTTTGAGCTCTAGGCTGCAGCACATGTTCCTCTTGTGTTTGAGCAGAGTTTGAGACCAGGTGTTGCCACATCTTATGTGGCCAGCTGCACAGGCATGGATGGCTTTGGTGACATTAGAGTATTTGCTCTGTGGCTGACTTGGACATCTGCATGTGATATCTTTTTCCTTTCTGTGAACAGGTAGGACCTAAAATGTAAAAGCTGGGGGTCCTTGCAATTGCGGTCTTGGTCCAAAAAATGACCTCTGATGAATACACAATCTTTCTTCTTTGTCACTTGAGCAAAGGGTGTCTCTGGGTGGCTCTACAGAAACACACTGAATGCAGATCTCAGAGGTTCACTGAGGAGGAGGAGAGATAGCTGTGTGCTTAAGGAGCAGAGGTGGCCCAGTGCCCTGTGGCTCTGTTTCATGTAGACAGCAGTGTAAGGATTGTCACCCCTCACCCTTCCCCCCCCTTCTCTGCCTGGTTGGGTCTGGTGACTTTTCCTCATCTTTTGTTCTGCAGCCCTGAAGTTCTGCAGGAGCCAGTTCTCTCTGCAGATGAAGTGATGCCATGTTGAGGTGTTGATCTCCTTTGCAAATAACAAAGGTTTTAGCCCCCCTTACGCAGGAACATTAGATACCAATGTCTAAGCTAATCTAATCTTGTGACCCTCCTCTGCATTGAAAGAGGGATGTCCTAACAGCTCCTCTTGACCCTCATTTAGATTTTGAACCCTTCTGAAAGCTTTTCATAACATCACCTAATTGAACACTAAATTAAGGCTGTGAAAATAGGGGCAATGGAAATGACATAAACCTTCATGCCTGAGGAATAAGCACACTTCCAGCTCTGGGAGTTATGAGGAGAGCTGCCTTGGGGACAAGGTCTCACGTAGCCAAGTCTTTCTGCCCAGCCCTGACCTGCTGCAGCAGCTCCTCAGTGGTTGTGTCCAAGTTTGGGTGCTGTGTGTTGGGCTTCTCCTATGCATTATGCAGGTCTTGATCCTTACGTCTCAGAAAAGAGAGCTTGATCTTATGTAGGGATGTATATTGTTATTTTATAATGATTAGACATCACATGAGCTTTCCCTGGTTTAATTCACTGTTATTTTACACCATCCTAACACAGCTCATCATCTGAGGTTTGAGTCAGTAATCTAATAACGTGCTTCAATGGCCAGGTCAATTCCTCCTCCTGCATTTTTTCCTTTCCTTTCAGATATTAATAGCAATAGAGGAGGTGAAGGCACGGGATTAGAATTTGGAGCCAGTGGCAGCCCAAAGTGGTAATGGCTTTTTCCCAAGCCAGAACACAGTGCTTGCTGCATGGGCTAATGTGCCAGGTGTCCAGAGGGTAGAGCCAACTCTTAAGCTCCTTGTCATCCCTGGGTGGCGTCATTAGTGCATCATATGTTTCAGAAAGAGAGAGCCCAGTGAGAGCTGTGCATTGCAGAGCAGAAGCTGAAAGGCTGATGCTCTGCCCTTCTGTCACCGGGAAAATGTCGCAGCAAACGGTTGAATAGGTTTGGATGTGTGGGAGCATCTCTCCCATGCTGTGCACACTGGTTGGCCAGAGCACCAGGCCCACTTTCCCCCCCACAACAGAGGTTAGGACAGACTCACCTCTCCAGGAGAAGGACTTTGCTTTATTTTTTGGGTTGCTTCTTTGTTCTTTCTCCCTCTTTGTGTGCATGCACACACTCTCACATCCCCTCTGCCTTTTTTGGGGTGCCTTTGTGCATCACAGACTGGTTATTTACTTTTTCTGAAAGCTTTAGAGGACCTCAGCCTGCTTGAGAGCAGGGATGCAAGCTGAAAAGCTTGTGTCTTGACTCTTTGATACCTTCCTGTGACCCTCCCGCATGGCTGGAGGACCTGGGAAGCTCTCAATGGGGTGAAAATGTGATCCTGGGGTGCTCAGAGCCTCTCATGGCCCAGAATTTGCTCAGGTTTGGTGCTGTAAGTCTGATCCCCACCAACATGGACACCTCAAGAAAATCTCCTGCCCCATTCCACAGCGTGCCTTAAAATCAAGGCAGCTCAATCAGAAAAATAATTGGCACTAATTAGGGCTCCTGTGAGCTTTTGTGTTCCTCACTGGCAGCCACGTGGCCTTCACAAACACACAAAATTCTTCCTGGGCTTTGTAAATGTCAAAAGACATTGAACACAAGCCTGCAATGAATCCCCACATCGGAAGA
>NW_009970714.1:1565649-1581404 GCF_000747805.2 Chaetura pelagica | reverse complement strand
GGAAGAGATGTCTGGGAAATTAATAGGGAATCTTTGTTGGCCAAATATTATCAGGGATCAGGAAAAACAAACCCCAGAGGAGTGTATTTTTTACATTCAGAGATTTGAGAGGATCTGTGGTTATTTCCCAAGGAAGGAACCTTATTTCTCCGGTGTGAGGGTCCACCCTCATGGGGGGTTGTAACAACATCAGCAGGTTTGCAGAGGGCAAATCTTTAATACAGTCACCTGAACAAAACCTGGAAATTTGCCAACATTCAGTTGTGTGAGTAGACTCCATGTAGACCCACCTGAGTGACCATTACTCCATCCTTTCCCACCCCTGTGCCTCAGTTTCCCCGTATTTAAAATTATGTGACTCCCCGAGAACTACAGCACATAAAGCTGGATGGGAATCAAATGTTAACACAGGTGAGGCCACTGGCCTTCTTTTATTTTGGTGCAAGAAGAGGGTTTTATGCATGGTTGAAAACAACCAGCTGACAAGGACAAGTCCTGGGACAGGGCAATACGTGTGTGCTTTTATGTGGGTGCATGAGCAGCCCTGCCTGAGCCTGGATGGTGCATAAAACTGGTCTCCAAACTAACAAGGCATGGATTTGACAGAGGAACCGCTCAGTGGATAAGAGATGAGCTGGATGGCCACACCCAGAGAGTTGTGGTCAGTGGCTCAATGTCCAAATGGAGGCAGGTGATGAGTGGTGTCCCTCAGGGGTCAGTACTGGGACCAGTGCTGTTTGACGTCTTTGTTGGAGACACAGACAATGAGATTGAGTGAATCCTCAGCAAGTTTGCTGATGATACCAAGCTGTGTGGTGTGGTTGACACCCGAGAGGGAAAGGACACCATCCAGAGGGACCTTGACAGGCTGGAGAGGTGGCCAGTGCCAACCTCATGAAGTTCAGCAAGGCCAAGTGCAGGGTCCTGCATCTGGGTCCGCACAACGCCAGGCACAAATACAGGGTGGGGGGAGAATGGCTGGAGAGCAGTCCTGAGGAGAAGGACTTGGAGGTGGTAGTTGATGAGAAGCTCAACATGAGCCACCAGTGTGTGCTGAGCCCAGAGAGCAACTGCATCCTGGGCTGCATCAAAAGAAGTGTGGCCAGCAGGGCCAGGGAGGTGATTCTGCCCCTTTGCTCTGCTCTGGTGAGACCCTGCCTGGAATACTGTGTACAGTTCTGAAGCCCTCAGCACAAGAAAGACATGGAGCTGTTAGAAGGGTCCAGAGAAGGGCCACCAAAATGATCAAAGGCCTGGAGCACCTCTGCTATGAAGACAGGCTGAAAGTTGGGGCTGCTCAACCTGGAGAAGAGAAGGCTTCAGGGAGACCTTATAGCACCTTCCAGAGCCTGAAAGGGCTACAGGAAAGCTGGGGAGGGGCTTTTCATCAGAGAAGATAGTGATAGGACAAGGGGTAATGGCTTTAACCTGTGAGAGGGGAGATTTAGATTAGATATTTAGACGAAATTCTTTGCTATAAGGGTGGTGAGGAACTGGAATGGGTTGCCCAGGGAGGTTGTTGATGCCCCATCCCTGGAGGTTTTTAAGGTTTTTAAAGCCAGGTTGGATGAGGTTTTGTGCAATCTGGTCTAGTGGTGGGTTCCCTGCTCATGACAGGGTGTTGGAACTTGATCTTTAAGGTCCCTTCCAACCTTAATGATTCTATGATTCTACATGGAGAGGGAGATTGTGCTGAGGAAAGATGATCCTCTTGGGCCATGGAGGGGACCTTCATCCTGCAGAGCTGCAAGTTTGTGGCTGCATCCTGCTCCTTTGCCCAGTGCACTTGGTGGGCAGGAACATCACAGAGTGCTGAGCTACAGCATGTTTTGCTTTTTCTCAGGGAAAACAGCTGAAATGATTAGTTAGGATTTAGGATTTAGTTACAAATGTGCTCTGTGTTCTTCTGGAGGAAAAAGCATGTGGAAGGAAGTACTTTTAATGAGGGACATATAAAATTAGATTATTCCAAAATGTGCTTATGTTACCTGAAAGCTTTATGATGAAATGTACTATTGTTGGGGTTCTTTCCAGTGTTTGCAGAATTAAAGTGTCACCAGGTTCTGTATTTTTAACATTCTTTCTGCTGTTCCTGGAGCACAAGGTGGCATCATCCTGGCTCAGGTCCCTTCCTGCTTGGCACTGAACAAGCACCAACTTGAATAATAAAAGACAGATGAAACCAGGAGGGTTAATGCTGACAACCCCCCTGGTTGATTCCCATTTTGGCCAGCTCAGTTCTCTGGAGGTTCTGAGGTTTATGTAACCTGCTGACACAATGCAAGTGAGTGGGGTTGTCATTGCAGGTGACGTATTTGCAGAGATAAAAATTGCCGTGTCCTGGTTGGAGTCACCTGCCTCAAAAGAGCCACCCCAGTTACTCTCTGGGGTTTCAGCCCCTCCAGTGGTGTGGGTGAAGAGAGGATGAAATGTGTGTGCACTGCACTGGCACAGTGTCCTCCTGTGTATGCAGCACGTGTTTGCTTTCCCCATTACAGCTTATTCCACCTTCCTGAAGGGACAGAGTACATTTCCACTTTGTCACAAATAATAATTATCTCAGCAATAGCTTGTGATGGGAGCTCACCTTGAGCAGGCTGCTCTGGCTGCAGGAAGCACAGCAAGGTGCTCTAAATGATGCTCTGGGCTATTTTAACTCTGCACTTCTAGCACCCAGGGAATCCGCATGTAGAAAAGGGGAAGAACCTGGTACATTTGCCCATCTGAAAATCTTGGGATACATCTGCTTGGAGTGGTACAGGTGCCTGCAGCCTTCCCTTTGCCTTCTGGCCTTGCTCTGTGCACCTACTCAGGTGGAGCAACCTTCCAGTTTAAGCATTTTTCTGCTCTCAGGGAGCAAAGCAGCTTCTCGATATGTATTAGACTCACACTCTGGCACCGCTGGTTTGCGTCCTGTCCCGACGAGTCCCTTACCATTAAAGCAACCATTCATCATTCACCGTGTACAATAAACCAGGAGACTTTATTTTATTCAGTTCCAGCCCCAGGCACCTCAAGCAGGTATGAATCTTTTAAGTGTAAGTTCATCTTTAACTTGTCCCAAACGTGTCATGAATTACTTATGTGGTTTGGTAAATGTCTGTAAAACAATCCTGAAATTGAAAATGATGATGTGGTGCCAGCAGCTCTCTAACATTTGTAGAGGGAAGTTTGCTTGGACTGTAGGGTGGATTGAACTACCCTGCAGGCAAGATTTCCAGACAGCTTGGACAAATGCTAATAATTAGTTTGTGCCATCCCAACAAGATGTGACTGGTGGGAATCCAACATACCCAACCATTGGAGTGTTGACCATTCGTGGTAGAAAATGCTTAGGCAGAAGATTGAGGAATTAGTAAAATTGCAATTTACTTCTTTTCTAGTGTTTAATGACCACAAGAGGTCAGGGCTTCTGTTTTTGCATCTCATGTAAGAGAGAAGCCCTATCAGAGTGCAGCATCTTTAAAGGTACAGTTTGAAGACTGTGCTACTAGCGGAAAGAAGCATCTGCACGCCTTCATCATCCTGGGCCATGTTTACTTGCCTCCTCCTTTGCCCTGGCACCAGTAATTGTGTTGTCATGCAGAGGGTCAGCCCCACTTTGTGATCTTTGTGACAATGTGCAGGTGAATCCTATGGTTGCTGCTGGTACAACAGAAGGAGAGGATGGTTGGGTAAGGAGGCAAGGGGACTCAAGATGGAATTGCTTTTGCTAGCAATGCAGTCATTAATGGCCTCATGCTGACTATGAAGCCAGCTCCTTAGACCTGAGATGTTCTCAGGCACTTCAATAGCCTTTACTGTGTTCAAATAATGGCCAAATCTGGTCCTGGGAAGCATGGGGAATTTGAATGGCAGTGATCCAAGCAGCCTGGGGTACTTGAGATGGCCAACTTTGACAGGAACATAAGGACAAGATGGCAAACCAAACAGGCATATTCTCATGGACAACTAAGGACATGTTTGGGTCATCAAATATGCAGCAAGGAATGCACATTCCTCCCAGGAGTGGACCATACTTCATGCTGGAGGCGTGCAAGTCATTTGCCCCTCTCTTCTTACTGGAAGACAGTTTGGTCATGTGTCTCCTGAGATGTTTGTACATCATCTTCTAATTTCTAGACTAGATCATGCACAGCATGTTTTTAGCCATGGAGAAAGGAAATTAGCAGAGGTGTTTACAGAATTCTTTCTTCTAGTCATTTGGGGTTTGAAAGGAACTACCTGTTGTCCTGAGTTTCACCTGAAACTGCTTTAAAAAAATCCAAACTCAGTTGACCTTGTGAAGTAGTGAGGCTAAACTCAGAAAGGAAAAGTTACTCAAGGGAAGACTCTTGAGAGGAAAAACACTTTATAATCTGGGAGAGAAGTGCACCCAGTATCTCAAAACTGAAGATCTAGAAGCAAAGCACAGTACACAGAGTGAGCAGCCCTTACAGCAGCCATTCCTCTCCTCGGAGTTGTCAAACCAGTTTCTCCCACCAATTTCTGTTCCAAAGTATTTATCATGTCACTTGTCTTGATATGAATGGCTTTGCTTTTCAAACCAAAGCACACCTTCCCTAGGAGGCAGCCTTAGCAGCAACTTGTATCAGCACTGTCCCAACTTTAGAGGATGGGGTCTTTGACTGCCAATGAACTCACCCAGGTGGAATCTCAAAGCCTAAGACTGAAGGACTGCAAACATTCTGCTGTGCATCAGGAATAACATGCATGGACATGGCTGTGCTAGGAACTTTGTAATGAGCTTATTCATGTTATACCAGCACAGTCATTTGCTATCAGCCTCCTGCTTCCAGAGCACTGCAGCCCCACTCCTATTGGGTTTCTGGTTTGGCTTTAAAGAGTGTGTCAAGCCCCGGGGACGTGATTGTTTTGTAAAGATGAAACTCACTGCCTCCTCTCCTGAGACTGAGCCAGAAGTGTGAATTCTAAAGGACCCAATGAAGTCTTAAGTGGCTAAAACAGATAAAATACCAGCACTGGGTACTTTAGCATGCTAACAGCAAACAGGAGCTTCAGAGGCAGAAGGGCCTCCTAAATACTTATGATAATGTCTGACAAGAATAAAAGATGTCAGACAAAATAACAACTCTGCATCTTAAGGAAAAGCCTTGATGTTTCCTTAGCTTGTTGTATATTTATCAAAGCATAACCTGTAGGTTAGCCTACAAAGCACCAGAAACAAAGACTCTGTGTTCAGATCTTTCAAGGGGGAAGGTTAAACAAAGGACATTGAAATATGCCATGTCAGAAGATCTTTGTTTCTAGACATCAGTGGAATAGAGGATTTAGTATAGTCTTCTCCCTTCATTGTCCTTGCCCACTAGTGTTTAAAACCAAAACAATGCAAAACAAAACAAAACAAAACAAATTATGTCTCTTAATGCAAGTTGTTTGAGCAGACATATGTGCATCACCTGGAACATGAAATATTCTAATTCCAGAAAGTAAACTGTGACCCAGTCCACTCAGGTATTCTGCTGTCACAGATGTAGGATTTTCAAGATAAACTCGTTTGTTCAGGGACTGATATGAGTCTAGATACAAAAATGAATAAAATTGATCTATGACCAAATTCCACAGATGGGACATATGTTCTATATATTAGAGAGATTTGTGCTGGGTTCTTAGGACTGGGTAAACCAGTTATGCCTCAAGTGGCACATCATGGCATTAGTGAAGTTAAGAGCTCTTTCTTTAGTTACCATAAAACAAAACCACTGTAGAGAACTGGTAAAAGAATGATCATATTTTTTGCAAAGTTTTTATTTCACAGGAGGACCATCATGCAGGGTAGACTCTTACATGTTCCTCTTCTCTAAGTCCTTCCCTGTGAAACTCAACAGCTAAGATCTTCCTCTTAACTCAATAGGCTGATCAAATTCCTTCCAAGGCTGCCTTGTCTATATTACCGTGGGGAAATGTCTTTTCTTTCTTTGTACTCTGGACTCTGGAGCACACGCACCACGTTTCACAGCAGCCTGAGATACAACTTTGTCCCATGGGTGGAGGCTGCTTCATGTAAAGGTTAAGAGGCTCATGTAGATGCCAGGTAATAGGTCTGCTCTGGCATCAGCCCACTCTTCTAGTTGATGCCAATGCTCTAAAGGGTAATTTGTTGGCATGCAGTCACATCTTGCCAGGGTCCTAATAATTCACCAGGACAATCAGCTCAAAGAATAAGAAGAAATGCTTTGAAAGCAGGAAAATCACAGTGAAACCACAAAGCCTCTTAAGGTCACTTCAGATACAAGTGAAATAGCTGATCTTGAAGAAGCCTAGTCAGGTTGCTTCTGGATGAAGAGATGTGAGCATGCAGAGGGATGTTTTTGGCTGGGGTACTGGTGGGTGCACAACTGGCACACACACAGGTCGGTTACTTCGTACTGATCACTTTTCTCCAAAGCACCTGATCACAGCTGCTGTGGAACCATACCCTAGACTAGATATTTCACTGGGATGCTTCAATACTTCCTTTCTGTCTATTCAAAACCACACAGTTCACCTCCCATCGCTTTTCAGACCAAGGAGGAACTGTTCCTCGATGTCAGCAAAGTCTGCCGATTGATGTTGTGGGTTTAAAATCCAGAGAAGTTAAAAATTGGCCTTTTTCAAATATGGAAGGTGGTTTTCTGTGTTGCCTGCAGGCCTCACATTTTAAGAAGCAACTTTCCCTCTCTAATGGCTAATTCTGATGAAGTGATCACACAATCTGGTGATGATGGCTATTGAAATGCCTGTAATGTGAAACGAAATGGGTCATTCTATGTATTACAGTGATAGACAAAAAATATCATAAAAATTGGGCAACTGCAGCTGGAAATTACTTTTTTTACCTTTTGCCACTGAAGTGAATGTAATCAATGTGCAACAGAGAATAAAAGGGTTTAGCACGTACATTTAGATCATGGGGACAGCTCCTCTGTATGAAGTTAGGATGCTTAACTTTTAATGTTGATTGCTTGAAAGAGCCTCTCCAGAGGAGTTTTCCATTCCCTAGAAACATGACCATGATAAATGCTCCATAAATAAAGGAGGGGACACTTAGTGGAACTTGAGGTGATCAGAACAGACATGAAAGATGGCCTGGGGTTTCAGGTACTGCATTTCAACTCCGAACAGCTGGCTTCACTTGCAAGCTCCCACAGGCTTCCTGGGACTGCAGAGCAGTTACCTGGGGCTGCACTTCCCATTTATAAACCAAAGTTACAAAGCTGTTTTAATGCAGTTTTACAAGCCCCTGTTTACTACAATCTCAGCAGCAAAAGGCCAGTTTTTTCTCTTGCTCTCAGAGGAAACATGCTTGAAGAACAACTTGGATATAGCAGCTGTATTTAACCTGAATTTTCTTAATGCATATTGTATTTAACAGGCAGGTTTTTTAGTATTTTACTTTTTTCTTTTAAAACTGTCATTTAAATATTGAACAAATGGGGCCATTTCTGTCTCCACTGGTCCTTCATAGACACCAGGGGAACCCAGCCAAACAGCCAAAAATCACACCATGGCTCAAAAAATAGTGGACTGTCGTCATACCTTGTCACAGTGATGGGCCAGGGATGAACCTCATCTACATATTAATATAAAGCATATTATTGTAAGATGCAGCATGTGGAAAGGCTTTTCTCTATAGGCTGCAGTTCCCAAGCAGGAAGGATGGCTTTAATTTTAAAAAGAAAACTTTGGTTTTTGATCAGTAGGATCAGCTTCTGTGGGCTTGGGGTGAGGGGGACTTTGGTGGCTTGGGGAGGCGGGAAGCTGCCATGGTGTGATGTTGACTGAAATCGGGGAACATGATTGCCTTAAGACATCTGATTTTGAATAAACCCTAAATCAACTGGGATAGTGGCATCCCCACAGGCTATGACTCTGGGCCAGGGGTATGTGTTAGGGAAGTGTGTCTGTGTCTTCAGTAGGCTGGGGAGCAGGGCAGACACAGCCTTCTGGCTCTAGGTTAAGGGTGCATGCACTTGGCAACAGCTCAGTTCAGTGCTGTCTTCTTTATTTTACATTACCTATAACTTAACATACTCTACAGGCAACATAAACTCTCTCGATGTGGTGCCATGCTGAAGGAGTGGAGCTGGGGAAGGAGACATTTGGTGAAGAGGGCAAATAATCCTCACAGTGGTTTTTGATATTACCCCAGAATCACTTCTAAGTGCCCATCGGTAGCCAGACTTTACTAGATGTGCTCCCAAGGAGCATCTTCCTAGAACCTTTACTTGAGAAGGAGTCACCTTCATGTGCCTTCAACCTGCACCACCATGTGAATGAAAGCATGGTGAGCAGGGACCATAAGAGGGTTCACTGCCAAAATACATGTGCTCCAGACTAACACACTGATGTTGTTCTCCCAAGCGTCTTGATGGAAGATGTGTTGGTCATTAAACCTAGAGCCCTGGGTTGCCCTTAGAGTGGAATTCAATTGCCTAAATGTAGCTACGAAGCAGGACTTTGGGGAGACCTGCACCCTCGTGGGGAAGGAGCAGGATGCCAGACTACAGCACCTGAGATGATACTAGGTGCCTTTGCTGAAGCAACTGAACCCTATCCTCTGTGGCCAGTGTCCCAGCGCAACTCCAGATCACACAGGGGGGCCTAGGCTACGTTTTCTTCTACTATCACACCCCATGGGAGCAAGACCAGGCTTCTGCAGCTGGGTGGCCTGGGAGGAAGCTGGTGGGGAAAGTCCCAGAGATTTGGAGGGGGCTTGCAACAGTGTCCCAAGATGGTGTCTAATTCAAATGGGACAATTCTTCATGCATCGGAGGCAGTGACTTGCAAAAAGTTTATTGCAGTGAAAATCCTGTTAAAGTGAACATATATCCAAGCCCCTCAGGGCTTTGCTATATAGAGAAGTTAGATTGCAGTCTCCTTTTCCCTGTCATCTATTTAGACCGTGCACAATCTGTGGAGCATGTATCAGCTTTTACTCTGTGTTCAGTACTGTGAGGCTCAGGTCTTTGCTGAGCTCCCAGCTATGGTTGTGATTAAAGGAGTTTGGGGCAAATGGTGGCTTGTGGTGTTAAGTCAGAGACCACAAATAATACAAACAAGATGCCAAGTGAGGTCTCATTTGGATTCTTGGATAAGGCTTCCTCATGGCTAATTTAGAAGAACTGAGGCTTAAATTTTCTGTGGTCAGCTCTGCACTGTGATCTGGTAACAGAGCTGTCCTTGCAGAGGCAGAAAATAAAAAGTCACAGCATCATGTCCTCTTTCACAAGCCAGGTCCTGGGGTGCTTATTTAGAAAAGTCTCCCGTTGACTCCTGTAGGATGAGTGCACAACATCCACAGGAATGTAACCCGG
The DNA here is from genome assembly GCF_000747805.2 of Chaetura pelagica. Taxonomy (NCBI): domain Eukaryota; kingdom Metazoa; phylum Chordata; class Aves; order Apodiformes; family Apodidae; genus Chaetura; species Chaetura pelagica. The sequence continues at coordinate 1,572,087 of NW_009970714.1, read as the reverse complement.
GAGCGTGACCCAATAAATGCTGCTTCTTCAGCCATCAATCTGTTTCGCATCATGTTGTTCTCTCAACTGTTAATCCAGATGTTATTTACATCAGTACAGTAACATTAAACGCTTGTACAAGCAGTATTAATGGCATCAATAACAATACCAAACATAAATAGTGGCAGCACTGATAGTAATACTTCCAAAGCAGCTTGTAATTGTAACAACCTGTCATTCCTCTGCTAACTCGTGCTGACTCAAGATTAAATTGCTCTATGTGTGGAAGGCAACATGCAAAAGAGCCCATCTGTGCCAAGACTGTTTTCCTCCCTTTGTATTTTTGTTTGTTTGCTTACACCAACTAGCTGAGAAAATGTCACCATGCTTTGCCCTCTTTATTGTTACCATGTTTCTGACTGGCATGGTTCACAGGCTGTTAGTCCTTGGAAACGGACTATAGAAATGGAGTAACCATGAGCCCTCCTTACCTAGTAGAGTCTGAGTGCTGGTGAAGCTGCACTGACTTGGGTGGGTTGGCTCCTGATTTCTGGTGATGCAGTCTGACCTCCCAGGTCAATTATTTAAAAAATATAATAAATGTGTAGACCCTCTGGCTATGTTTCCTACTGTTCTGGTTTTGATCTGTTCCTGGCAACTTCAAGGTACCCAAAGCAGCCAAATTTCCCTAAAATGGCTCTTCTCTAGAACAAATGTGACCTGTTCCTGCTCCTGGGTGCAAATGGAGTCTCACAAGGAAAGAATTGAGCCTTCTGATGTGCAACACATCAAAAGCCATTGGGAGTTTTATGAATCCCTCAGGTAAAAGGGCTGTTTCCAAAGAGAAGACAGGTAGGCTTTCAGCTCCCTAAATTACCATTTTTTTCCCCTCAGTGCAGTCTGACAATGTTTCTCATTCTTAATTAATAGGATATGTTTTCATGTGTAAAGAACATGCAGAAAACAGGGTTTTCCTGTATTCCCTGTAGGCTTTTCTGCCTGGCACCATTTGTTTTAAAGGAAGCAAAGAATAATTCCTATAAGATAGAAATCTGATATGACTTTTTGCTGGCTATATGGGATATCACAGATGGGAGAATATTCTGCATGCCTTCATTGTACTGTGGATCAAACCCTAGGTCGTTAAGCAGTTGAATAGTTCCTAGTTTAAGATGTAACTATGATAATAGAGAGGATTGAAATATAACATGTACTGCAGAAGATCTGAGAAATCTGTAACTCATAATCAGTTATCTTATGGACTTCAAAGGGAATGAAGCACCTTAGGACCCATATCCACAGCAGCAGTTTTGGGGTAGGACAGGTCTTTTACACTTGCAGTTGTGAGGTGGTGAATGGAGCAAGGGGGTGGTGGTTGTAGGAGTTGTGTGATGTGGTCACTTGTCCTCAAAAAATGGAGAGAACGCTGTTTAGCTGCAGAAAAGGGACATTGTGAAACATAGGTGAGTGACAGCTTGTCTCTGACAAACCCTGTAGCTGCAATTTCAGATGTCATCATGCTTGAGTGTCTCTCCTGTCCAGGGAAAGTGGATTTGTGCTAAGCTGCTTGTGTGTGAACCAAAGCAGCAGAGGGAAGGGGCCATCACTACCTGTGCAGCAGCAGGATGGATACATGGGACAGCAGCTTTTTGAGTCACCACAGCAAAATTCAATAGGGAATATCACTCATTGTGCTTCATTTAGGAATCTTAAGTGCCTAAAGCCTGTCTACAGAAAAGCACTAAACAGACAAAAAGATGTGTTTATATGTCCCCTTTTCTGACAGTCTCACCTTGAAAACCATTGTTGAAGTCACCACTAGCTTCTGTTTCTTGAATTTTCCATTTGATTGTGTCATACAAGCTATGAACAGAAAGGTAAAATGACCAGTAAAAACCCAGCCCAGGATAATATCTTTAAAGAATTTAAAGCATTGCAGTTTCATATGGTCTGGTGATGCTTGAGTTTAAACCAGTTGCTGGATCCTGGACAGTTTGCCCATGGGTTGACCTCACCATCCTGTCATTACTCCGTAGCCCCTCTTTTACCATGTTTTCAGGCAGCTTCTGGAGAAACATCTCCATGTTTCTCAGAACAAACTAATGATTTTGTAAGTGGATATTGTATTGAGATGTTGGAGTCAAAGGTATTCAACTGGCTTAGCTTATAGAAGAGGTCATGTGGAAGGATCATTGTAATGATGCCTTCTGGCCCTTTAAAAAACACTCTTAGTATGTGGATTTTGGGGGTCTTGGAAGTTTCTGCACATTTGCTCATAATAAGAACTGCAATAAAACTTTACATTGAACTTTAAGAACCTTAAAAAAAAAAAAAAAAGGAAATGGGAAATCAGAACCTTAAATATAGTCTTGGCATGAGTGATTGGACTTTGTCACAATTCTAGCTGTCTATAACTCTTTCTAAATAAATTAGTTACCTGGACTTTGGAGGGCTCTTCAGAATATAAAATAGAGGTTTCAAAAGGCAGAGGGAGACCCTCCTTTGTATCACAAACTCTGTTTTAACTGTGCTTGACAAGTACAGTTCAGATATGTAGCCAAAGACCCAAATGTTTGCTCAAATTTTATTGGACCTACAGAAATCTTCGAGTATGCCAAATTAGGCTGCAATTTTGTGATAACAAGATTCTTCAGGAAAATTACAGCATTTCTGATGGGTCCTAAAATAACGGCAGCGTAATCTGCTGCAATGTATTCAGCCCACTCTCTTCTGATCCTGAAGGGATTGCAGAAGGAAAGTATGGAAATAGAAAATGCAGATTTTTAATTATTTTATTTTTTTCCCCCTTTCTCTGAAATAGTATGTCCAGCTGTGGAAAATATTGTTTTTACACTTCTCAGTCCCAGAGGGTTTTATTTCCCTCCTGGCAGTTGTGTCCACTTTCCCCCCAGATAGAGACAGTTGCAGACTCTCTTTTGCCATGAATTCAGCCCATCCCAATTGCCTTATGTTTGCTGTGGGATGAAAGCACAGGCACAAGCTGACACATCACCCATGATGTGTCTGTCTTTTCCTGTAACCTGCTCCAAGGGCACAGATCACCTTGCCTTTACTGTTTCTGTACTATCTGCAGTGGCTATGGAGCCTTTTGCTCTTCAAACCATTAAAACCACTGCTTTTCAGGTTACTTCATCCACTTACATAGCTGTGGGACTGAGCTAACTAATTTTTGCAGAGTCTTGAATCTCAAATGAGAAGCTACTCAAGCACAGCAAACCCTGTCCCAGAGCACCACATTTCAAATGCTCCCGTTAGATCGGAGAACCAAACTCGCAGGAGTCACTCAGTAGGAAATGGAAGTTACTCTGCCATTGGCATCTTCTGAAAAATGCCCTTCTCTGGAAACAGCATCTCCACAGCACTCCACGAGTGCTCCAGTTTCTGATGCTGATTTCATCCCTAATGTAAACAACACAAACCCTGTGCTGGAATTTGAACACTTAACATTACACAGAGTTAAAAGAATTTTTTTCCTTACTGGTTGGTAATGAAACATCTCTTTGTCCAGCCCCGTGAGAAGAGGGTTTTACCATACACCCTCCTGGGAAATTCCTCTTGGCTGGCAGTCAGGAGAGCGGTGGCGTTTTGAGCATAGCCTCAAGATGCTGCAGTTCCTGTACTTGTGTTCCTTCACATTTCAAGCTGTTGTCTCAGTGTCAACCAGGGGCACGTTTAACACAACAGTGCTCTGTAGACTCCTCTGTGATACTGGTATTTCTCTGACAAAAGCAAATCCCAGGAACATGGCTAGAGAAGAGTTTTTTTGTTTCTTTTACCCCTCTCCTTTTCACTAGTGGTGGTGATTCAGGCATGAATCTGGAGCCAGTTAAAAATACACCAAAAACCTGAGTGTAGCTATACAAAACATTAAACAAAACCCAGGAACATTTCACAGGAAGGGATTGTGTGTGCTGCAGTTTTGTTTTGTTTTTTATTAGATTAAAGGACTAGAGTGAAGCAGTGTGATTCAAAGTGGTCACACAATAATAATAATAAATAATAAATAAAAGCTGCTCTGAAATCCTTTAATTGGAAATAAAAATCAGCTTTTGCTAAGCAACCTGGAGAGAGGGTACAAAGGGAAGGGAGGGAGCATGGATTTGGAGCCCCTTTGAATGATCTATTATGTTGAAACTGCTTTTATCTTTTGTTTGGTGCAGTTGTTGAATGCAAAGTTGGCTTCATCTGTGTGACATGTGTGGTAAACGCCTCTTTGGTCTGTGCATCCTACAGGGTGCAAAAGACCAGCTGGCTCAGCAAATTCCTCCCAGTATTTGCTGCTTATCTTAATACCATGCGTGCACAGGGATCCTCTGACATCCTTGGGAAAGATGGACTTCCACAAGGAGAGGGAGGCTGAACAGGAGAGAGCAGGGAGATGAGGTGTGAGGAGGTGGCTGCCTCCCACCGTCCCAAGAAACTTCTAACAGCTCCCACATCCCAGCATGGGCTGTGGAGATGCTTTCCTGCCTGTCCTCTGCCTTCAGTCTGGCAGCAGGCATCTCCCATTTGTTGAACAGGCAAACCCAAAGCTAGCTCCACACTAAGTGCTTTGGTTAGGCAAGTTTTCCAAAACTACCTCCCACGGCCCCTCCACAGGCTGCTTAGCAGCAGCAGAGCCTTTTCTCTTGCTACAGGTTTTCTGACAAGTTCCTTCCTTTTTATTATCTCTGTTGCTTGGCCACTCTGGACCCCCTGTGTCACTCCAGTTTAACTGAAAGGCAGCGAGGGCAGAAGGCAGAGGGAGAGTTTTTACCTATTGTATGATGGTAACCAGCCTCCTGAGAAGTGTGTGACCTAGTGAATAATGCCAGCTTGAACTATGAGTGATGTGCATTCTTTTCTGCTTCTACAAGCTTTAACAAGCCTCCTGATGGAGGATAACCTGATCCAACTTGGGGACCCTCCTGTAGATGAAGTTGCCCTTCTGTTGCAGAGCTATGTGAAATATACATCTGTCCACCTACAGAGGTGGCAAACATGAAGGGCATTCTAATCAAGTTGATAAAAATACTGGCTTGGGTTGTACTCCCCTGGAAAACTCTGAAGGTGATTCTGCTCCAGGAGGGGTCTGGCATGGGACATTCACAGACGGCACGTGGTGTATTTTTCATTTCCGATCTGTGCCAGTAATAACCTTTATAGCTGAAAGGAAAGTTGAAAACTTACAATAAAGGTGCTATGGCCAGAAAAAAATAAATAAATTCTAATTTATGGTGATTTAAACATGCTGTACCTGAACTGCCATTTGAAAACCATGATTGTAAAAGGACTATAACATGAAAAACGTGGGGTGGAATTTATTAAAAGCCAGGCCATTTCAACAAAGCCAAGATCTGAGCTGCCTGAAATGTAATGTGGTGCTTATAAACTAAAGGCATAAGTTATTAACTTAACCTAAATGATTTCAGATTTGTGCTCAATGGACTTGGTAATTATACCAAGGAATTTAATCTGACCTCATCAAGCCTGCTTTCTCTTTTAAAATGTATTTCTATGTCAATTAAAATGCCTGAGTATAAAAAGCAAAGTTTTTATAGGCCCAGCCATACAAATTCATTATCGCACTATTATATACTTGGCAGTCTACAAATATGCCAGTGATTAACTTGGTGTGCATTAGCTGCCAGTGTTGCAGCATTTCAGATAAGTGTGGCTATTGTCTACACTCTGCTGACTGAAAGTGCCATGGATAGAGACCTTGGATATCCTGGAGAAAGTCAGTCCTTGCTGGCTAATAGCAGCTATCTGCTAGATGAAGCTTATACTGGGCATGGAAGCATCACAGTCAGTAGCCAGATGACTGTTCCTGGAAAACAACTGCTGGAGATGCAGGTTTTCTGCAGGGCTCTGGACAAGGATGGCAAATTCCAAGCCTGGGATCAGTTCTCACCTCTGTCCATGCATGGCTGGATGGCTGTAGTCAACAGCTTCCCTATCCATGTGTTTCCATCATTATATTATTCCCACTTTGTTTATATGTCTGCTTTACATTGTAAATTTTATGGGGCATGGACTATTTTATGAGTGGCTGTTACTGTGTTATTGTAAAATATTATCAGCAAAGCTGAAATTTCTCTAACATTTGTTTCTGCTCCTTTGTCTTACCACTGTGATGGCAGTGGTGGCAGGGAGATGAAGCAGATCACCACTGGACACCAAGACCCAGGGAAAAATATTCCCTCCCTTTCTATCCCATGGTTAAAGTGGCAAATCCAGCCAAGGAAGCTAAGCACCATACTCAGGGGACACCAAGGAAGGCAGATGCAGAGGAGGGCACAGCCCAGCCCTCCAGCATTGCAGTTTGTTGCTGAGGCTGTAGATGTATCCTTTCCCCCTGTACCTTCAACACTATTTAGTTAAAAAATACAATAATATCTAATGCTCCTGGTAAATATTTCAAAATACCTAATATAAAACTCAATAAAGTGATAATGT
>NW_009970714.1:1544507-1565446 GCF_000747805.2 Chaetura pelagica | reverse complement strand
AGGGAAAGAAGCTCTTCCCTCAGTGTAATGGGCTCGTTCCATCAGATAAATGCTGGAGTAAAGCCTTCAGCTGTAATGGCAATAGACATCAGGGCAGGCCCAGGGGAGATGTGTTTGATGCTGTGTCTGGGTGTTTTTTCCTTGTGCTTTATGTGTTGGCATCTGGGATCTTGTTTCCTGGAGGTGCTGAGTAGCCACATTCCCTATGGGAGGTGGTGGTGCTCAGCACTTCCAAAAACTGGGCCTTTAAAGATGAATCCTGCTGATCTGGGCAGTGTCTGAAGGTGAGTGACAGCTGCTCAGTGAGGCCATGTTTTGGGGTGAATCTGTGAAGGAGATGATATAGGGCTTTTCCTCTGCTGTTTTCAACCCTTGGGAGGAGCAGTGTGTTTCTGGGCTCCAGCTGGAGCAAGTGTCAGAAGGACTGGTGGGAGAGGTGAACTTGGGCCTTTATGTCACAGGAGGCCAACTTGCTCTTGGAGAATTTTTGCCAGTCTCAAACAGACTCCCAGATTGCAGACACAGATTCAGTAACATAGGGAAGCATGAGGTTGGGGCTCCCAAGCCTGGTCTCTATTTCCTCCACCGGTGGCTGCTCTCGGCCCCACACATTCCTGTGTATGGTGAATGCAACTCTCATCCTGCATGTTGGGAATTCTGTCCTAGTGAAGCCATTTGGACTTCACTTTTATGTTTGGGATTCAAGACATCATGTAGCTGAGATTAATCTCACCGTAAATTTAGCTTTATGAAAATTAGAGACCTGTTCTAAACAGCTAATCACCTTCCTCAGCACCCAAAAGTGAGGGCAACTGCAATGACAGGACCTCCAGCTTTGATACTGGTTGTAGGCAGCCCATTCTCTAGAGGTGCACAAACATGCAGGAGAGAAACCTACACTGCTTGCTGTCACCAGACACAATTTTTAGCTGCCTGAAGGTATGAGACAATTTCCACCCTGACTGGCTTAGCTGATCAGCAACATGCATCAACTCTCAAAGGCCACCTAAATATAAGCTAGTGATGCTCATGGTGGTCTGCAGGTGTTTGACGTGTAATTGAGACCTGATCTGGGTAACTTTTAACCCCTCCAGGCACAGAAGAATAGTCTAGGACTGAGAAACATTGATGAAATAATGTTTATGTATATTAAATGATCAGTTCTGTCTCAGACTATAAACAAAATCAGGCAACGTAACACGAGCTGTGGTGTACTTTTTTTTGTTTAAAAAATACCTGATGAACTTATCTACATATGAAGTCTGGCTGTGATTAGACAAAACCAGCCTGGAAGGAGCCCAGAGATTTCCATACCAACTTGTGCATCTCCTTAGCAGATCTTGCTTTATATTTCAGGTAACAGTGGAGCCAGAAAATACTGGTGTCACTGCAATTTTTGCCCACATGAAGCTCACATGGGTAGGCTACAGTGAATATTGTCATCTCCTGGTTTTAGCCAGCCTGCTAACAGTCTCTTTCTGGACAGGCTTAGTGCTTGGGGTCAGCTGAAGACAAAAGAGAGCTGGGAGGGAGATACGTACCTTATTACTGCTTTACAGCTAAAGAAATAAGAAAGAGTGAGTTGTTTGGGGTCAAGGCAAAGGCTAGATGCAAATTTCCTATTTTGCTTCACTCATGAGGTGACTGTAAACATCTCAAGGAAGGAGACTGGTTCCACTTGGGAGGTAAAACACTTAGGGGTCACAAGCCTGCAAACAACATCTTTTACCTTAGGTGTGGCAAATCCCAAGGCATGGATGGAGGGTGGTGTGTTAGAGATCCTGATATGTATTTTACTCCTGAGCAAATAAACCTCAATTATTGAAGTTTTTGGAATTTAGGAGAACAATTATGTATGCAGGGGAATACTTAACACAGCTAGACATGTCACAAAATTAGACTCAAACTGATGCATTATTATTTAATTAGTATTGCTCCATTTAAGCAAGCCCATTTGTACTTGTACATATCACAAGCACAATGGTGGCACAGATAGAAACAATTTTAAAATGTAGCTTTTTGTAAATGGAATAGTATAAAGTCTGCTCTGGGTGCAGTGAAATCCTCGTCTCTCAGTAGGGGAATTTGGCAGTACCCACCAAACAAATGACATAGGAATTGCCCTGTGGATTTGGAGTATTTGGGTACTCAGGGAATATTGAACCTGGCACTTAGACTGTGACTCCCTCTGCTAGAAGCTTGGTTCCCAGACATTGATGTGATAAGCCATGTGCCGTCCTGTATCTTCTGGGGCAAAACCAGAACCTCTCTTGAACATACCTATAGATTTATACCTAGAGCAGAGGTGACAATGTCCCTACTACAGTGCTCTCAGATTGGGGTAACATCTTTTCTTCAAGTCATTCTTTGTTGGACACAGTAGGGAGCAAAGATGGGGAGTTGACCATCATGTCATCATCTTGAATCACCTGCAGGTCTACTGGGAGACATTTTGACTGAAGGAATTTCCCTTGTGTTACAACCCAAAAAATTGTCAACATGTTAATGCACCTTAACCCTGAATATATGTGTTTACGTGAACCTGGACCTTCCTTTGACTGTCTTTTTAAATTTCACACCTACAATAAACAAAAATAATCTAGTCCCTATTGCCGTCGCTTATTCCCAGACATGAATTATACAGTGATGTTGACCTGAGTCTGAAGACAGCTTGCAGGTAGCTCCAAGGAAACAGAGAACACGAGTCACTCCTCAGCCTGGTGGCAGTCCTGCAATGCCACGTCATTCATGTTGGTTTTGATATTAAGGACTATGTAACTTAGCAAATTGTCTACAAAAAGAGAGTGCAACTGACCCCATCTTGACCAGGGAAATGATCAAGATCCCCTCTGGCCCTACTGTATGATTTTTCTATGAAGATGTGCACTCCATGCTGGAACAGTCAACAGCAACATAGAATCACAGAATGGTTTGTGTTGGAAGGGACCTTAAAGATCTTCTAGTTCCAACCCCCCTGCATGGGAGAGTCTGGGAGAGTATCATCATTTATCTTTTCCTCTGGGAAATCATGGACTTCTCTAATATTTTTGCTGCTACAGCCATTCATTATCCTTGCTTAACTTCTCTCCTCTCTGCCTGCTGTGAAAAACAGTGAGGAGCTCAACAAGATGGCAGAAGCCCTCACGCTATTTATATTTGATGTACTAGCTTGGGACATGTGGATGTTTTTTTCCTCCCAACTAGAGACATGCTGTGAAAGTAGATGCCTGCTAACTCCCTGCTTGCTGAGCCAGAAGAGAGACCACAAGGCAATGGTTTGCTAACCTAATGGGCTCCTGGCAAAGACTCAGCCCCAGTTCCAGCCTTGTGAGACTGGACCTGTCCCTGCTTCTGCTCTAGTTTGGAAAGGGCTGGGCAAGAGGGGAACTCTCCATTCCATGCATTTATTCTCAGCAGGATATTGTCTGGGAGGTAGTAAGTTATAGAGTGAGATGGTTGTGCAGCATGCTGGGAAGAGAGGGAGATGCACAGCTGATGATAAAACCACTCAGAATATCTCCCTGTGCCTAGATCAGTGGCACTTATAAGGACTTGAATGAAAGTACTGCAGTGCTGTGACAGGTGAGCATTTGTTTTCCTAGCCCAAACCTAGGCTCTGCTGTGAATGATCTGGGCCAGTGACTTGGCCTGACAGCCTTGTTTGTCATTAGAGAAGGTTGTGACAACATCCATTAATCTTTTTTAAATTCTTCTCTTACTCAAGTATTTTTTTTAAGCAGAAGCTTGTAGAATGAGCAATTTTGTCTCTATTTCCAATGATCAGTCTCTGAGAAGTCAAGCCCTTATTTATTTATATAGGGTTAATATTTGTGAGGCTCATTGCAAAGTGTCTAGCTTTCTGTCTGTTGCTGCCATCCATCTCAGCTGGCTTTTTCAGAGAACTCTACCAGCTGATGTGAGCAGCCCTTTCTTTTTCCTTGGTAAAAAATTCAGTGGCTCATCAAAATATTAAAATTTCTTCTTCATTAAAATAAAATCACTCATCTGCATGCAAGAGAGCTGCCTGTGCCACTCTCTGCCACCAAGCAACACTTTTTCCTTTTCCTTTCCACTGAAGAGAGATACACCTTAAAGAGTTAATCCACCCTGATGGCCTCTTCTTTCCACCTTGGCCTGGACATCAAAGGACACTTCATAGCAATATATAAACATGAGTTTGTTAATTATCAGTAACCAACAGTGTGAGATGTGTTTGCTGCTAGAATGCCATTGTGGTTACTGAGCCCCATGGCAACTCCTGCAGCCTGCTCTTCATGTGATATTATCCATGGAAATCCTACAGTTGGCCACAGTGAGCTGAGAGTGCTCCTAATAAAGCAGAGTGTCCTTTGTAGAGAAAACATCTCCACAAGTCTGTGTTGGATGGTTGAATGGATGTTGCACAACTCTGAGATGCATGAGTTTTAAAATAAAAAATGTTAATTACAGCAGGATGGTGAAGGATAATGCAAATTGAGATTCTAATTGTAAGCAGCATGGAGTTTGGCCTCAATGGGTATTGGCCTAAATACTAATAATCAACACCAGCCTTCATATGAATGAAAAGTATTAACTATTTGGTTCAACATATCCAGTTAGAGCCATCCTGGATACAATGCATTTATATACTAAACAAGTAGAAGACCTTCTGAAGAGGTACCAGAAAGAAGGAGCCATTGATGGATATTTTCCTCCTAAATACTAGGTTTATTGTTGGTGGTGACAGTTGACCTTGAATAGGTTTTGTGCAGAAATGCTTTGAGGAAGATCTAGAAGTCCACAGATGGGGCACTCTGGGATATTGCACCATCATGGCTTGATCTTTTGACAAGAGGTAGGAGAGATCATTAATGCACCCAGCTTCTCTGAGGCTTCTCTGAGGCAGCAATTTCTCACCTGAGCTCCTGAGAAAATCTGGCAGGCTGGTTATCCATGCTACAAATGGCCATGTCCTCCTTCAAATGGTGAGACTGCATTGAGGGGAAATGTTCTTGAAGGGTGTTTGTTTTTCATAATTGATTGCCTTCTGATGTTTTTTAGTAGTAGAAGTGTTAAAAGTATGAAAAAATGTAGGTTAGAAAATTCCTGTAACTCCCCAGTGTTTCGGCTTTACCAACATCTAACCCTAAGGAGTTGGGAAATCAGAGCTCCAGGCACCTCTGGAAGTAACTGAGTGACTGAAGTCTCAATAGAGCTGAAAGACTGTTTCCAGGCTACAAAAAGATGGGGAAGTAGGGCCTCAAATTGTCCAAACAAGATAGTCTGGCATGAGCTTGGCATCAGGGTGCCCTTGCAATGAGTTGGTGGCCATTGGAGAGGGACACAGGACCACTTCAGAACCTTGTTTAATTACTCTTTACAGCTCCCACCAGGGCATTATCTCAGCACCTTTGTCCTACAGAACAAAGTGCTAAAGGTTGTGCTTCTGAAGTTCACATCTCAGAACCAATAGGACTTTATGTTGCTAACACACCCCCAGGGGGGATCTTCTACAAGTCCCTATCAGTGTGAAACAGCTACATGATGCAATGAATGAGGCAGCATGGCTGGAGACTATTCTGCTTGTTGTCATCCGAACCACGTGGACCATAGTCAATTGCTCTGTTGCCATCTCCTGGGAAAGCCATTGTTTACATAGCAGGTAGGTTTTGTCTGGAACCAGCACCTAATTTCTTCCAAGCATTGTCAGAGATCAAGAAGGAACAGGAACCATTAAACTCATGCAAAATGTAACTGGATGTCTTGGCATGTGGTGGGTCAGATCCCATGATCCTAGTGAAATGGGGAAATTTTGGAGGGTGCTTGAACTCAGGGAGATTAGTTTAATTCTGGGGTTCTTCTGTAGACCTCTGGTGATCACCTCAAGCAGCTGATTTGGCTTGACAATCATGCTTTTAATAGTGGTTCTCTTGCATTTGCATGGTATGTGCATGGGTGGTTCATCCAGTCACGTACAGAAGGACAGACGTAGGCTCCTGGGAGGAACTTCAGTGGTTGCTGAGGGTTTGCTGTCTCCATGGACAAGGACAACAATCAATAAAGGAATTCTGGTCCCAAAGAGATCATGCAGATCTACCCTTTTTCCTCTTTCTTTAATATGGAGGTGATGCTGCTTTCCTCTTTTCTGTTTAGAACCTTGGCTTTGAGGCAAGAGACATTTCCACTCTTTATGTTTACTACTTTGTACAGTATGTGAATGCTGATCTGCTGTGCCTCTTGCTCTGCATATGTGACTGACCCAATACAAAGGGCTTCAAAACATTCAAGAACAGATGCAGCAGACATGTTTTCATTTCTGCCTTTGCCAGAATGAAGCCAACAGCTTATTAAATTAACTAAAAATTAAAAGGGGAGCAGAACTTACCTCCAGGGAATGTGAGGTGCACAGTGGTATCACTGTGGTTGGCAGTGCTGAGCTGTTGGACTCCAACAGCTCCCTGACCTATAGTCTGAAAGCACCTCAGATGCCACCATAACCCACCAGAGCTCCCTTTTCATCAGTGGCCCAGATGCCAGGTGCTGTTTGATTATTACCCATTTCTTTTTTTATCACCTTTGACATGTTAAAATATTGTTTAGTGATTTACTCCCCTTTGTGTTGAAATGTAGTGATTAGAATATCCTTTTATATTACACCACAGTTTTACTTTGAAGATGAAAAGTGCCATGTATTAAATTATAGTTTAATAGCTCATGGTCCTGTTACTCACAATCTGCATAACCTGTACTTGAGAAACAGCAAGTTGGACACTTCACATATCTACCTGGATACCTTTGCTACTCCTACAATTGTGTTTCTGCAGGGAATGAACTGAAACCATGAAGACTACGTGGCCCACTTGTGTCATCACAAGTGATACCAGCAGAGCCTCTTTTTTGCCTCCTGAAGAAGGAAGAAATCCAACAGCCCAGCAAAACCATATCTACCAATTTTTAGGAGAAGGTCACAGACTAGGCAGGCTGAAAAGGCCATTCAGCAAAAATAAACAGAGGGAAATATGACCATCTGTGCTCATCTCGGATGAGCAAATGGTATTTGGCAGAGTCATAGTCACAGCTGAGTACCATTACCTTCTGTCCCCTCCAGAGAGGGAGTGTGAACGTCACCATTTAAGCACCAGGAGGTTTTGAAGTTGAACTGGCACTGTGAGCTGTGAAACCTTGTCGTGTGAACCACGGCCTCCACTGCACAACTCTCCCTGCCTATTTGTGACTTTGCAAACCCTTATGTGTACGTAAAGCAGATGATACGAACCACCTCTGATGTAACTCCATCACCTGCTGGGGCTCACAGCTACCCTGAATTTGCCCCAGAGGGCTGATGTTGTAGCTTACAGTCACTCCAGAAAGCCAAGGAGCTTTGCATAGGAGGTATCTGTCTTCTACCTGGCTCCAGTTAAGCTCAAATTGTAGTGCAGTCTTGGACTGCAAGGCCAGATCATAGAATATTAAAGTGGTTTGGGTTGGAAGGGACATTAAATATGATTTAGTTCCAGGCCCACTGCAATGGCTGAGGACAGATGTACTCTGCATTTAACTGATGGACCCCAAGTACCTTCAGGCATGAGGCAAGAACATTGTCAGTCACCCATGGGCCAGAGCTCTCCTGGTGGCTGTTGATTCAGCCCTGATGTAATGCCTGAGTACAAAGATTACGGTGTGAAGAGCTGTGAGACCAGGATGAGAGACCAAATTCAGCACTGACACCTTGTCAGCTTATCTACACTTTTCTTAGATTCCCAGATGCTGGAATCATACGGTTAAATCTGACTCTCAACTTTCATTAAAAGTGTAGAGAGGAGTGTGACTACAGACAGGCTACCAGGATGAGTCTTGGTCATTCACAACCACAGGGAAACAGAATGTGAAGGGAGATAAACCTGTCTGACTTTGAGGTGGCCTGAGTGTCTAGCTAAGCCCCCCTGGCTGGAGGGTCTTGGGATGCAATTACATGTGTCTCTTCCAGAATTGCTTACTCTTGGCTCCACCAGGTTCTGTCCCCACACCTGTGGGGGTTACAGCTGATGTGGCAGCACCCAGTTACCTTCTCGTATAGTCATACTCTTCACCAGATTTATGAAATTAAGTGTTTAAAAGAAAATAAAATCTACCAGAAATGCCATCATGCCAGCTGGTCTGAGGTGTATATAAGCAGTAAAACTGCTCCCCTGCTGCAGCTACTGAGGTGCACACCTTTACAGCATCACCAATGACCATCATGGGTGTGGTTCAGTTCCCTAGATACAATATTTGGGCAACTTTTCATGCCACTTGAGGTGTCCTTGGGTAGCTGAGATACCCTTTATAGGTCAAACAGATGTGACCTACTGGATACCTGTGCATCTCTGCAGTGGCAGCCACGTCCAGACAGGGTAAGTTTGGACAGAGCAGATGGCCACAACTACTTAAGACACTTAAATCATACCTGATGTGTCCGTGCTATTTTCATTGTACAGAAAAAATGGTGTGGCTTTTGAAGTGCACAGGCAGTTACATTGATACAAAGTGGCTGGATGTGACTCAGAGCACACAATTGCTTTTCTGCAGCCAGTGTGTGCAATCTGGTGCTCATACTGCACATCTGCTGACTGCAGGAGGATGGAGATCCTAACCTGGACAGGAGAATATGGGTAAACAACCCACAAATGGCATAAAGTCTTCCTTGACTAGATAGTTTTTAAATACATTTAGATACCTTTGAAGCTGGATTTGGCTGTGGGATTTGCTGGGGTTTTTTTGAGGTGGTGTTTTTTTGATCAGGGTTGTGTTTGTGTTCTCTGGCTTTTGATGGAGGACTAGATATGCTAGAACTTGGTTTATTGAGTGGTTGAGCCATGACCCATCTATGCTGGCATAAAGGATGGGACATGTTTATAATTCTGTAACTCCAGCTGCACTAAGATGCATGCCAGTGAAATAAAACTACTTCTACATGAAAGGATCACGTGGATTTGCACAATACATGTAGGGATATAACACACAGGAACATGAAAAGTAGTAATGCAAAAGTAATGCAAAAGCTTATCTAGATCCTACCTGCCAACTGATATGCCTCAGCTACCCTTGTGTATATTCTCTGCCTATTTCTGTTACAAGACCAGCAGTTTAGCTTACCCCTTTTTCACTGACACATAAGCTATTGTGTTTAACTCACAACAAGAAGCAATTAGTTACTTTGCCAGTTTAAGTTGCTGTAACTCAATTGACTGATTGTGTCCTGGTGTTTTAGACAGAGTCTATCATGGCTGCAAATGCTAACTTAATTTAGGCACTCGCCAAATGCTTGTTTCTGGCTGGGGTCCAGCTTTCAACAAATGTTTCAATCCTGAAAGATGTATTCATGGAGGATTGCTAATTTGCAGCCCTGTTCGTTAGGACTCTTTCTCCAGCAGGTGCTTCTGCTAGAGGAAAGTTTTCCTGTTCTCTGGAAGGGGCTATGGGAGGGATACTGGAGCAGCACCAGCCCCCAGCACACCTGTCCTCTCCCTCCTGTGCAACATCCAGGGTTCTGAGGAGCACTGCCAGTTGTGTAAGTCCATCCAGGCTTCAGGTAACTCTAAACAGCAAGACCTTCGCATGGATTTGGACTTTGCATGAATTTCCAAAGATTTGGAGGAAAGCTGCATATATGCCTCAGTCAGCTGCAATGTGTAGATATGACTCAACATTACACCATGCCCTGGCTGTTAAGTTGTCCTCTAGTGAACCAAGAAAACAAGAGAATTTTGGGACTGAGGCCCCCACAGCCAAAGCTGCCTGCTTACAGCTCATGGTTCTCCTGGAAGTCACTGAGAACTTCTTACACCTTCCATGGGGGCTTGAAGTGATAAGTGACTGGGTGAACCCCCTCGTCAAAGAATCACATTTTAGTTTGTGTATATTAAATTACACCCTGAACAAGGATCCAGAACAACATCCAGAGATCCTGCAACAAATGTTTTTCTGTGGTCACTGCCACCCCTCCCAGAAGGTAGGAGTTTCTACATAGACTTCAGAGGTGGATTCTTTAGGAACATCCCAAATGGACCTTTGCTAAGCAGTGGGAGCAGAGGGTAGCACTCGGGCACTGCAAGAGGCTTGCAGCACAATGTTGCAGGACCCAGCCTTTATGGAGCACATTCAGGGCTCAGATGCAGAGTCCAGAGTGGCATGGACATGTGGACAGAGTTGTCACTGGAAGGAAAATATTTCCAAATTCACATGGAAAAAATGGGACTTGGGGCATGACTGGGGATCCAAAAATGATCAGTGCAGGTTCATAATGTATGAGCAAAGCTCCCCACCCTGGAGAAAAGCACCATGCCTTTTCAAGTAGGTAGTTTTCCAGGAGGAAGTCACAATTCTGAAATCTCAGCCTGTTTCTACCCATGTCCCAGGGCATCCACTATGTCACGTCTCATGAAAAGGAGAGGAGAATTTGCCTGTCCTGAGCAGTGAGATTTCCACTGCTGCCTTTGGGAGAGTCTGTGCCAGAAAATATTTAAGGAGAGTATTCAAAGCAGCAGCAGTTCTCCTAATGTTTAATTTCTCTAGTGAGAAAAGCACAGGGTGGGCTGCAGATGATCTAAGCATGTCAGTTGTCAGATGAAAGCATTTCCAAATGGCTTTCTGGTTATATTTATGTCTTCTGGCTGAAAATGCATGTGATTTTTTTTTCAGATGAGGAATTTTTTTTTTAATTGTTTTTTTCCTTGCCTGTCTTAGAAAGGGAATTTACTGATTAAAAGTCACTGCATTGACAGCACTGGAAATTGAAGTTCCTTTTTTTATCTATGGAACAGGTATGACATGTACAGAGGCAGCGTAAACCAAGGTTGCTGTTGTGTTTTAGCTTTGTCCTGAGCTTAACAACCAGGAAGGAAGAAGGAATAAGCTGCTCCTCATGACCCTGTTAGGTTGTGCTGCTGTTCAGATAGAGAAGCCTGGCTTTAAATCTGGGATGGGAGGTTTTGTTAATGGGATTGTTCAGCAGCTAAAAACCTCTCTGTGGATTTGCAAAGAAGGTAACTGGATAGCTGTCAGGTACTGACAAGTGTTGATCTTCTGAGTTGGATTTGAATGACTCAATGACTGGCAAAAGACTTTTCCCACTTCTGAGAAAGTCCCTTTAAGAGGAAAGTGGTCTCCATCTGACTGCAAGGGAGATCCCATTACATACTCACAATGAGGATATCACTTTACATACAGGTCTCATTCTTTTAACAAGCCTCTGAAAGAGGTCTTTGTCTTGTGATTTAGTAAGGTCCACTTTTTTTGAAAGATCTGTGCCAAGAAATAAACACGTATAAACTGATTTGGGAAAAAAAATTCCACAGCAAGGCAATTGGCTGTACCATGAAAACCAAAGTTTTACCATTTGGTGGATCTGTTTGCCAACCTAGACAGCAAATATTGCAAAAATAGACCTTTAGGAAGCAGTCTCCATATTTTTTTTTTTGCCCTTAGTGAGGCCAAATACCTTGAGAATAGCTTTCTTCTGGTGGACTACCAGGATGCTGGATGACAGTGTAGTGTATAACACTTGTTTCTTCATACAGAAACTAAAAAAACCCCCATAAAACAGATGATCATTCAACAGGTATCTGTGTGTGTAAAAAAAGATAAGGGGTGTATTTCTAGCCTATTTTCCTTGGGAATTAAGACTTACATGGTCTCTGTGCCTGTGTATATATCCTCTTGCTACTTACTAAGCCTGCTGGCCTATTTCAATCAAATTTGATACAGGTCTCAAGATATTTCATTCCTACAAGTTTCACTAAAATAGAGAGCACAGATTGCAAATCAAGAGTACAGAAGGACATTCCCTAGAGAAAGTTTGCAGTGTTAGCACTGCTCTCCATACATACCAGAGGATGCCTCCAGAGATGTCAAATTTGTGGGAAAACTGGCTTCACTAGTTTTGTTTTCTGTGGAGTTATTTGGTGTATTTTACAGAAAGGTGTCAATGCAGGACCTGCTCTGTATGTGCTTCTCTCCCTAGGAAGGTGTGACTTGGGAGCTAAAGCACAAAGAGCAGATCCAGGCAACACAGATGATGCTCTGCCAACAAATTCTCACTGTGGTACCTTAAGGGAGAGAGTGGTTTTGCTGTTCTTTTATTTAATTTTCACATGAAACTTACTGGCCATGGTATCTCCTAGGATTACCAAGACCTCATGAGGATACATGTGTTCATCAGTTTTAGTGAGGTTCCGTAAGTAGATGTTTTGTACCAAGAAGACTTTGCATTTCAACAGGCAATGCAAAATGAAAGAATAAATGTTTTAGGATTGAAAATGCTAATGCTCCAAAGAACCAAAATGCTGAGGGGAAAAAAATATCCATAGTTTAACTTGCTGGGGAACAGATGCAAGTTTTTGAAGCTTTCTCGCTCAAACATTGAGAGGGTTGTGGGTTTTTTTTTTGCAACATGTTCCCATCAGAGCTTTGCTTTCTTCTTCAACTTCTTTTTAAAACTAGTTCCAGTGCAAAGAACATAAAGCAAGTCCTTCAAATGAGGAAATTCATCTTTACATTT
Organism: Chaetura pelagica; assembly: GCF_000747805.2. NCBI lineage: Eukaryota > Metazoa > Chordata > Aves > Apodiformes > Apodidae > Chaetura > Chaetura pelagica. The sequence goes on along the minus strand of NW_009970714.1, from coordinate 1,552,929 downwards.
ATTCTTTATAGAAGTAATTTTTCTCTTGAGCTAGCAAATTAAATCCATATAACAGGGAGAGGTTTTGGTTGGGTAATCTTTACACAGCATGCTGTTCTCATCCTGCACATTGCATGTTGTTAAAAAAAAAAAAGTGGTGGTAAAATATCTCAGATGCTACCTTGTATGCATTGCTGTTGAATTGGAAGGTGAATCCTCTCTTGATTATAAAAGACACTCTTCGGTGAAAGCTCCATCTCCAGCCTTAATAGAGGCCACAATAGGATCTTTGGTGGCTCTGTGCCACTTGAGCCAAAGTGGTTATTCTCTGGAATAGCAGCAGTTGTGAGCAACTATATTCAGTAGGTCCAGAAAGTATGTTGGGGATACAGCACTGGTGGTTAAGTGAAGAGCAACTGATGTCATCTAGACCTGTGCAAAGCATTTGACACTGTCAAGCATGACATCCCTGTCCCTAAATTGAAGAGACATGGACTTGACAGATGGACCACTTGGTAGATAAGGAATTGGATGTGTGGTTGCACTCCAAGAGTTGAAGTCAATGGCTCTATGTCCAAATGGAGATCAGTGACAAATGGGGTTCCTCAGGGGTCAGCCCTGGGACCAATGATTTTTAGCATATTTGTTGGTGACATGGACACTAAGATCAAGTGCATTCTCAGCAAGTTTGCTGATTACACCAAGATGTGCGGTGTGATCAACATGCTGGAGGGAAGGCAAGTCACCCAGAGGAACCTTGGCAGGCTTGACAGGTGGGCTCGTGCAAACTTCGTGAAGTTCAATAAGTCCAGAGAGAGTTCAGGTTGTTCAACCTGGAGAAGAGAAGGTTCTGGGGAGACCTTAGAACACCTTCCAGTACTTTAAGGGGCTATAGGAAAGCTGGAGAAGGACTTTTTACAAGGGCTTTTAGTGATAGAACTGGGAGAATGGTTTTGAGTTGAAAGAGGGTAGATTTAGATTAGATAATAGGAAGAAATTCTTTCCTACGAGGGTGGTGAGACACTGGAACAGGTTGCCCAGAGAAGTTGTGGCTACCACATCCATGGAAATATTCAAGACCAGCTTGGATGGGGCTCTGAGCAACCTGATCCAGTGGGAGGTGCCCATGCCTGTGGCAGAGAGGTTGAAACTTGATGATCTTTAAGGTCCCTTCTAACCCAAACCATTCTTTGATATTTCAATCCTATAAGGAAGATTTTGGCAAAGTAGAGGTTTGTGATGTTGTGTATCACTAGAGACAATACAGCACTGTCTGGGGGCTGATATAATGCTAAAGTTAAAAAGTTTTCTCATGATTAATAATTGGGAGGTGTGGGGAGAGGGGAGAGCAAGAGACCAACTAAATAGTTTCAGCTACGCAAAGTCCATGTGGTCAGTAAATCAGTTAATAAACCTGTCTGCTGGAAGTGCCCCGGCTTACACTGATCAAAACATTCCAGCAGGCAGTGCCTCTGAGACCTTACAGCTCAGCAGAGAATTGCAAACTGTTAATCTGAAAAATATTAAAAAGCAAAGCACAAAATAAAACAACCCTCTCCCTCCCCAGCCCTGAAGTCAAGTGTCTGTGGTTCTAAACACACTTAATCTGTGTCACACTGGCTGCTAAATGCTTTCTATTGATTTCTCTCTTACAATCTTTTTTACCCTGTTTTTCATTGTTTTCTTTTCTCTTTTCTTTTTTTTTTTTTTTGTGTTCTTGTGATGTTTTTTTTTTCCCTCTCCCTTTACGTTCAGTCCACTTGTTCTATAGCTACAACACATCACTTTAAACAAAGGCCACAGAATGACTGTTTGGGAGATCACAGCCCTTTCTGTTGTCTAAGCCAGCAGGTTCACAATTTTTGTTCCAGCAGGGGTTTTTCAGTACAGTGGCTGAGGAAGAGGTGGTGCTTTTCCAGCCCTGGTTGGGTCTTATCCCATATATATGCCCCTATTGCTTCCATTCATCCCCTTGCATATGAGAAAGAACAAAGAGTGGGGCAATCCCATCTGCACCAGTCCCAACACCAATCTTGCCCTGTGTGTCTCATTGACACTCCAGAAGGGAGACCCACCCTCCAGGATGACCTAGACAGACTGGAGGAGTGGACTAGCAGGAACCTTATGAAATTCAACAGGGAGAAGTGCAAGGTCTTGCACCTGGGAACACGTAACCCAGGAGCAGAATTCAGATTGGGATCCACCTGGCTGGAGAGCAACCCTGTGGAAAGGGACCTGGAGGCCCTGGTGGATAACAGGCTCAACAGGAGGGAACAGTGTGCTGCAGCAGCAGGGAAGTCCAACAGGATGCTGGCTGCATCAACAAGTGCATCACCAGCAGAGATAAAGAAGTCATCATCCCGGTCTACTCGGCACTTGTCAGACCTCACCTGGAGTATTTTGTTCAATTTCGGTTCCCACTCTACAAAAAGGATGGGGACAGGCTTGAGAGCGTCCAGAGAAGGACCACAAGGGTGATCAGAGGATTGGAGGACCTGTCATATGAGGAGAGGCTGAGAAAACTGGGTTTGTTCAGCTCTGAGAAGAGAAGGCTTCAGGGAGACCTTATCAACCAGTTCCAGTACTTAAAGGGTGGCTACTGAGAAGATGGAGACTCCCTTTTTACAAGGAGTCACATGGAAAAGACAAGGGGTGATGGGCACAAGTTGTTCCTGGGTAGATTCTGATGGGACACAAGAAGTAAACTTTACACATGAGGCAATCAAGCTTTGGAATAGTCTCCCAAGAGAAGTGGTAGATTCCCCCACATTGGACAGTTTTAAGTCTCAGCTTGACAAGGTGCTGAACCACCTCATATAAACTATAGCAGTACCTAGAAAAGTTGGACCAGATAATCCTTGAGGTTCCTTCCAACCTGGCATTCTATGATTCTATGATTCTGTCTCAGAGAGCTCCAAAAGCTCAATTAGATCTTGCAACCTACTGTATGTCCTTCTGCTGGTTTCACTGAGAATGAACATTAGTAAACATCCCATAAAATTGGGCTCTTTAGAGACCAACATGAGTTGTTAAATAACAGGGAGCTTTGGAAGCTTTCACACAGCACCAATCTAGTTTGGATGACTCTGCAACCTGTAACATCTTATATGTTATTACAGTTATACTGTTTTTTCTCTTCCCTCGCCTGCTTCCTCAGGGATGGAGCCTGCAGAGATTTTTCCAGCTGTGTGGGAATGGCAGGGAAACACTGATCAGATGACATGGAAAGAAGTGCACTGCAGTACAGGGACTTCAGAGGGCATTTCTCGCAGTAGGAATTCCAGCTCTGGAGGCTGGAATTAGTGTTTGTGTGGGTTGTTACTCCTTGTTGTTTTCTCTTTTGTTTTCAGCAGCTCAGCATATTCTTATAATACAGCAGAGTAGCATGGGAGTTGTTAAAAAAAAAAGAAAAGAAAAGAAAAAGAAAAGGTGTTTTATTCCATCCCTCTTTAGGAGCAAAAGGGAATGACGTTCCTCAAAGGTGGAGGTAAAATATGGTATGCAGAGATATGAGCCACCTGGCTTGAGGTATATGGGCAAACTGCTCACTCTCCCCTGCCTGCTTTCTCATCATCCATCAGAGTTGAGATCAATTCAAGTGTCTTGGCCCCAAATTTGGTTAGTGAGAGGGGAAACTATGCCTTTGTTCTGATGCTGGCAAACGTCAGCAAGCCTGATTGTCTAAAATAAAACCATCTGCAGCCACTCTAATCAATGGCACATGCATAGCAGCAACAGCTCTAAGCTCATGGCTCGTGTAAAATGTTCATTACATCAGACTGCTGTGCTGTGGGAAAGAATTTATGGGTGAGAGCAAGTGGCTCAGTATTATGCAAACTTGCTGGTGGGACATATGCCCCACCTGTGACTCTTGTCCTGTCCTGTGGTTAATGCAAGTACTGGCTGGGAGAATTGCTGTGGGTGCTGGGGTCATTCCTGTGGCACTGCAGCTCCTGGACTCAGGACTCATTCATTACATGGTGATGTTTTTGGGCAGGCTTGGAAAACAGAAAGAAGTCATGAAGTTTGCTTGTATTACTTGTGGGGTGAATGAGACTATACTAAAGACACTACAAAATTTTCAGGAAATGGGTTGATCTGTTTCTCCATGCATTAAACCCCTGCAAACAAAGGGCTTACATTCAGCTCCTTGTCTCTAGGGTGAGGTGCAGCTGGCTGGTACCACAAATCAAGGGCATCTAACTGATGACCATATCCTAGATCATGGAGTCTAACTTTACAGGCACCTCTTCGGAAGCTGGAGCAGACACCCAAGGCAACCAGCTGCTCTAGGAGCCAGCAATGCAGTACCTATGTACCCCTTGTCTTTGAAATATGTGTGCCAGCGTGGTCCAGAGAACACAGGAAGATCTTAAATCTGGAGAAGCTCAATGCTGGTGCTATGTTTAGCTCCAAGAGAACTTTCTTTAAAACTGATGGCAGATCAAGGCCAGGCATAACTTCCCGTGATACTCCTGTAATTCCCTTTTCCTACAGCCTTGTGCAATGCAGCTGATGATGCACCTGAAAGACCTAATATTTCCTCAGGTATGGGAAAAATGTATCACTTCACCACTGGAGCTGACCTGCTCCAGACCCATAGAAGTTGTTCACTGGCATTTTTTCCCTTTTGCCCTATTTACGTCAAACTGTTGTGCCAAAACTGACAGGCATGGCACAGCTGGGATGCTGAATCCATTATCTTAGTTGATGATAACCACAGCTTCTCTTCTTCTTCTGAAAAGTATAAAATTCTGATCCCCCGTGGTCTCTTTGGAGCAACATGTAGCCTGATACTCGTTAAAAAAATGTCTTTGACTTATCTTTTTCTTTGTGTTTTTCTTCAGCAGTTTGTGAAGTGGTGGCAGACACAGTTGATTTGTATTCTGAGAGAGCAGCTAAAATGAGCCCTTTCCCTTCAAAATCTGATACAGAGGTCAAAGGGGTCACTGGTCACGCGGTTCCATCTACACGCGCCTGGCAGCTCCCATCCTCTTCTGCATATTCATTGCTGCCTCTTTCACTGCAAAATGATGTACTTGAAAGTCCACTCTGCATCTGACCACTTTGGGGGCTGATTTATGATAGCAGAGAGTTTTTGTGAATCTTTTTTTTTTTTTTCAAATTGTATTAATCTTTACTTGTTGAATGTGGCTCTAGCCTACAGTGCATTAGTTTTGGGCTCGAATTCTGGTTTTGAAGGATTGTTACGTTAGTTTACAATAAGGATTGATTTAATCAGACAAAATCTTCCAATCTAGAACCAAATCCTAATTTAGCAAACCAAATCCATTCAGTAAAGCGTGTAAGAACAGGGTATATGGCAAGAAAAATGCTTAAATTGTGGTAGGGTCAACAGGTTGGAAGGATTTTCATAGGGAGCTCTGTTGAACTGGGTAGGGAGAGCAGAAGAGGAAATCTCTGCTACTTCTCACACCAAATTTAGGTCACTTGGGTACAGTGAAAGTGGTGGTGGGAGCTATCGTGACCAAAAACATGCTGGCTTTTTGTCTCTGCTCATAGAGACCAGTGAAGTATTTGTGATGAAGTCTTGACAAGACTGTTTCCAGTCCCACTGGCTACTGTCCCACCAGCTTTAACACGCTCCCAACTTTGCCAGCAGCTTTAGTGCCTGCAGTGGATGATACTTTCCCAGGGTGAACCCTTCTTTTTCTAGAGCAGGTAGGTTAGCTAGGTGGAAAAACCCTTTCCAGCCTCAGACATAGGAACAATGGGACATGTGATCAGCAATTTACATCCCTGTGAGAGCTGTTAGCCCACAACAAGAACAAAGTAATCTGCTAGTTTGACCTCCACTGAGGAGAGGCTCAATTAATCCAGGTTGCCTCAGCCTGAGATGGTTCACAGGGGCAGCTCTCAGGGACCAGATATTAGGCTGAAATTTGTCACCCTCTAGTTGCTTTGCTCACGTTGCCAAGCCCTCAGATGCACCACAGGTGCACAGGCAGCTTTGCTATTTACTCTTCTGTAGCACTGTTTGACCGCTCACCAAAGGGAGAGTCTGAATTTGACAACAGCACTCAGCAAGGGTGTGAAGTTCCAAGTTTTGTGCTCCTGTGTGGAGTCTGAGATTCATCCTGCTGTTGGTTGGTTACATAAAGCTTTCAGGGAGGGAACTGGGGTGTTACCTTGACGTTCCTCCTGCGAACCCACACAGCATCTGCTGCAAATTGTGCCTGCTTGCAGCATCCTGCTCAAACGATCTGCAGGCTGATTATGATTCACCAAAGAAACCTGCAAATAATTTTAGATGAAGAGTCCAATCAAGAATCTATTTGCAGACAATTCACAAACACAAAAAGAAGTGAGATTCATTGGATAAATTACACGTTATGAATTATTCATCCAGCTCCAGTTAATGAGGTAAATGGTACTATCAGTGTTTAAAGTTAAGCTCATTTGTATATATTGGGCAGATCAAGGCTGAAGTGAGAAATGAAGTTTTGTGGGAATAACCTGGGTTCCATGGAGTTCAACAGCAGAACTGTTGTGAACTATGTGTGCAACCAGGATTTCATTCTTCAGTTAGAAGGTAATGGCTTGTCTGTGCTCTTGAATCAGAGGAGCAAAGGAAGGTATTCCTAATTCCAGGTTTGGATCTCCACATTAAATGCCATTCTATTGCAATGAAACCAAGAAAGAAAACATAAGCAAGGAAGGAAATCTTGAGGAGTCTTCCTCAAAGGTTTTGTGATGCATTTCATACGGGGATTGGCCTGAGCTGGAAATCTTGAGTCTTGATTGATTTTTTGCAAGAGTTAAGGGATATCCAGGAACCCATCTTTGTTACAGTATGGAGAAATCCCATTGAAGGAGGAATCATGAAAATCTGAGAATGGTCTAAAGCTTTCCTGTTTAAATGAGCTTACTTTGACCCGGATTTTAGGACTTTTATTCTTAAACTTTGGCATTAGACCAGCAAGGCACTTAAGCACATGCTTGGCTTTAATCACATGAGTAACACTACAGAAATCCAGGGGAAATGTATATGAAAAAATGTATATGTAACTGTAAGTGCGTAAATCCATTCAGAAAGCCCAAGGTTTGGTTTTAGCTACTGAGAGATTTAATCAGAATTAAACAAGAAGTTGAGTTTATATTACATTCTTCCAAACCATTTTTCTTTAAGAGTCTGAAGATGGATTTAATACCTTAATTTAATCACCTACATTTGGAAGTTTTAATTTTCAATCTTCCGTAACCTTGAGTAGAAGAATCCAGAGGATTCTTCATGGACTTGATTATTACTTTACTGGAAAACTCCTAATTCCAAAATCTAAATTTTCCTTTGTTTTTACAAATTTTGATTTTTTAAAACCTGATTTCTATTTTTTCTAGGACTTGACATTTTTATATGAAATGACATTGCCAAGAAACAGGTTTTTTGACATTGCTACACTAAACCTTTAGCAGGTTATGCTTGAAATTACAGGCCACAAATCTCAGTAAGTGCTATTTACTAACATGATAATTGGGGAACATTTGATGATGTGTTAAGTACCATGGAGTGGCAGTATAATTACAGTACATGGCACGTTACAATATAAATATAAAGTAAATACATTATTATTTCTGGCTTAGGTCACATGGTAAATACTAAGTGCAATTACGGCACCAAGTAATCTGCAGGAACGTGTAATTACTCTTGTGCTCAATTCATTTACAAATCCTTGTCCAGCTTTTCACACCACATGGGTTGTGAAAACTGTGGAAAACAGATTATTCATGGCTGCAATGGCCTCCTTATTACCACAGACAAACCTTATATATGGATGATGGCTCCTCTGCCCTCTCCTGTGTCCCAGAGGATGGAGGTGAAGATTTGTGTTATCAAGGCAGCACCGTGTAGCCAGATGTCCATGAAAAGCTGGGCCAAGAGCTCTCTCCAGCTCATTTCATAAAGTCAGCTGATCTCATCTAATAGTTTACATCTCACCAGTTTTACTTCAGTAGGAATATCTCATCCTACTTTTGAATATCCATCAGCAGCCTTACTTTGCATCCTGAAAGTTGGAGGTTCCAACAAATTGTTGCACATCCTGTCCTGCTCCTAGGCTGATCCAGGAGCCTGCCATTTTGTAATCCGTATTCAGATCCCTTTGCTCTATTAGCTAGTGGGTGTGGGGGTCTGAGAGGTATGGCTTGGATGATAAAGCCAACATCTCCACAGGTTCAAGAGCAAGAGATGGCAACAGAAGCACTGAGGGCATATGGAAATCCTGTACTCCTCATGGAGAGCAGACATTTGATTCAGATGGTGTGAAACACCCAGTCTGTGGGCAAATACATTGCATGGTACTTGAGGAAAAGCCTTTCAGAGAAAGGAAGAAGTAGGAGGAAAAAAAAAAGTTTAAAGGCACCAGAGCACCATTCTGTTTATCCAGCCAAGAGGACAATGCGGTGCCTCAGGTATCATTGGCTC